>NW_025319016.1:0-246009 GCF_016746245.2 Drosophila santomea
GATCATCATACTCAAACTTACATAATAGCCAATGTAACATACGATTTAATTGATTGTCCACTGGGAAATTGTGTAAATGTAAATAAAGAAATATAGATACAAAAATATATAACGAAATTGATAAGTGACAATAATATTTAGTTCCTTACAATGATATATGTAAATTAATATGGTCCTCCGTCGTGGTTGGTCCTATGGCCTCCTGACGTGCGGATATTCCTTCCCGTGGGATCCGGTACGATGCTGCCACCAGGGATTTATATCTTCTTACGAAGTTTAGGTTGGAGGGCGTGACTTTGCCCTCTTTGTCGATCGCTGGCCTTTTGGCTCAGCGAGAGTATTCAAATAATAAAATGATATTTTACGGCTGCGTGCCGGAGTGAATAGCTGCTCTTTATTAAAGCTCTGGCTTAAGACTAAATACAAAAGAATATGAAAGTGTGGATCTACTCTGGCTCCAATGCATCACGCCATAAACCCATGGTCGGCAAGCCGACTCAGCATTTATGCAACATAGCTCGGTACCCCGGATAAGGGGTGTCCGGTTGCTGTTGCTGACCGTTCGTAGCGCGGAGCGCTGAACTCGGTTGGGGCGCGTCAGCATTGTTTATATGAAGTACTAGTGTTTGTGTATTGGTGACAAAAGTGTTGGTACTCTTAGTTGTTAACTACTCCCCCTCTAAGATTATGACCGTCCTCGGTTATATTGAGTTTATCGATGGTTTGTTGAATTTCAGCGGAAGCTCGCCTTCTCCTTAATGCCAGAAAAAGGATGAATGAACCAATCAGACCAATGTTAATGACTACTCCAGCCGCGAACCAAAGTTTGGGGGGGCCCGCGGCGTCAACCTCGTCTTTGAACCCTTGGATAAAGCGCAGGTTATCGTTGTTCATGCGGTGTAGCAAGGGCATGCTCAGTGCCTGGTCATGGCCGACGATGTTCAGTAGCGGCGATTTTGCTACGCCAGGCTGCTTGTCTATTGTTTTCCGGAAGTTTACGAACTCCGTTCCGTTGATGGTAGCTGATCGCTCGAATGTCACAAGATGTGTTCCTTTGACGAGCACCTCTGGACCGCCGTCCGTGCTGATGCGAGCTGTTGCCTCATTGATGATAACTATGCCGTCATCTATAGGCATTACTGCCCTAAGGTGACTGGATTGCGTGTGGCATTGGGCTGTATTTCCCGCATGGAGTGAGCGGGCGCAGGTTTCGCGTCGGGATCGCTCGCAGAAAGTGTTGTGAGTGGTTTCCATGCACTCGGTGAGCGAAAAGGTGTCTTCCTCGCACTCTGCTAAGGTGTCTTCATCGAGTCGCAAGATTGTCTGATAGTGTGATACGGGGTATACGAGAACCTTCTTACATCTGACCTTCACCCTAGGATAGGCTATTAGTATGTGAATAATGCTGTCGGACTGAAGAACCCTAATCTTAGAGGCTTCTAATAAGCTAACTATTGGAGTGTCTTGTTCAATTAATGAGCTCAAATCGGCATGATTAAGGATTGTGGGATTCACTATGTTAGCTTTAGCCAATGTGATTGTGAGAATTAAATTTTGGATCTCTGTTGTCAGCATTCTATTTCTCGCTAGTAATGCCTCATACAAATGCGGGGTGTCGACCAAGTCGTTGTTTCGGGCTTTAATAATTTTGTTTACGGTGTCGGTCAGTTTGTTTATTTGTATTTGGGTTTCGGAATTTATATTAATTTGCCTGGAGTTGGAATCTATTAGCTGGGCTTCGGTCATTTTGATCTTTAGAAAATCTGAGGCGTCGGGAGTTCCTGCAACTACCTTAAGGGCTGTACCTAAAAAGTCTAAGCTTCTAGCGATACGGTGGTGTATTTTTAAAACGGACAACAAGTTTATAATGTGATCTGTATCCACGTCTAACAACTTGCGCATATGCGATTGTGGAAAGGAAGCGGACAATTTCTTTGTTTCATCTACCATGTAAATATAATCAGACAGGTTGCTCGAATGCCTCAGGCAATTACGATGCTCGAACACCAATACGTCTCCATCTACGACGGGAATGTATTTGGCGTGGGAAAAGTCGGTAATCCGAGCACTTGCCACTGCCAGGGTGATGAGTGTTATGATGGCGAACCTGCAAACCAAACGTAGAATGAGACCACGGCACAAATACTTAAATCTGGCTTACTACTAGGAATAGGCAAATAAAAGTGGGAATTTTATTTGAGGTTGTCCTTGTGGACCACCCTCCCCTTAATGAGAACAGACGTTCCCAGGTCTGCTTGCACCTTTTGTTCTGTGCATAACGGGGTTAGCTTATTTCCTAACCTTTTATTGTTTTTGACAAACACTTCTTCTCCTACCTCAAAAACACGGTTCTGCCTAGCTGGGTTGCATCTTTCGATGTTGTTTTGCTGGGCCTTTACCAGCCTGTCTTTTATGCCTAGGCAGCGATCATCAGAACCCGTGTGGAGAATCTCGACTGGTCTCTCCTGAGTGACAGAATGTAGGGTCTTATTATACTCTATTGTTGCCCTCAATATTAATTCTGTCGTATCGCTGATTTTTTTGTCTAACTTAAGACACCTGGCTATTTCTGTCAAGGTACTGTGGAATCGTTCCACTTGACCGTTTGACAGGCTATGCAGCGGGGCCGCATTTACAATGTCTATGTGGTAGTTGTTTTTAAGTAAGGAGGTGATAGTCTCCGAATTGAAGGCGGCTTCATTGTCGCAATATATCATTTTGATTTTGGGAAACAAATTTACGAGTTGAAGCAGGGGCCCCGTGACGTCCACTATTGTTCTGGACAGCACTGGTTGCACTATTGCAAATTTCGAGAACTTGTCAACACATGTTAAGAATTGCTTCTTATCAGTTGAGAAGATATCGATGTGCAACATTTCGCCGGTATAGCCTGGTATGGGTGTTTCCCCGAGCTCTTGTTTTTTAGGATGCCTGTCGTATTTGGCTTTGGTGCATATTTTGCAATTTGCAACCACTTCCTTTGCTAGGCTGCTCATTTTGGGGAAATAGTAATCGCGGAGGACTTGCTTGGTATTCTCCTGAGCCGCCCTGTGTGCACGATTATGTTCTGTCGTGACAATTTCCAACTGCTCATTTCTATTCGTAACGTCTATAACCATATTCTTACAGTATCGGAACTGCGTAGCTGGGAAATGAGAAATTAAATCATGTTGAAAACTTGCCAGGGTGGGTAGATCGCAGTGTATCGCATTCACGACTTCGGGGTTTACGACCTCCTTCAGCATTTCCAAAATGGTGCTTTTGTCGGCGAAATTGATAAGGTGGCGAGTTTTACTGCGAAACAACACCAAGCTTCGTTTTAGTCGGAAACGTGCTTCTTCTATGACAATCTGATTTCTGAAGCAGTTCACCGGTTGGTCTGTCGTTTCGACCGTGTAGGTCAATGACAGTTCGCTGTGGATAGTCGCAGCGTCTGACTGAGGCACATGGTTATCTTTACCTGGTTTGTAGTGGATTTTTGCGTTATGATCATCGATATACGCTTTCCATCTTTTTATCTTCGGATTTGGATTCCGATCGGACACCGCGAATGTCAGCGGCTGATGGTCCGTATAAATATTTATATCGCGAGTGCCGTAGAGGTAGTGTTGTAACTTACCCAAGGCCCACACTATGGCCAACAATTCTCTTTCATTTGTTGCGTAGTGTGACTCGCTTTCTTTCAGGGTACTAGAGATCATAGTGATGGGTCTTTTATCTTGCGATAAAACCGCACCAATACCGTTCGCAGAGGCATCCGTCGTCAGATCGAATGGCTTCTTGAAATCGGGGTATCTGAGCATTACATCTTCAGAAGCCAAGATGTTCCTCAGCCTCTCAAATGCATCTCTCTGCAAATCACTAAACTCAATAGGTGTTTTCTTGGACATGTGTTTGCTGATAGAGCCGTTTACTCCTTTCAGCAAGTCTGTCAAGGGCCTCGCGATCGCCGCAAAGTCCTTCACGAAGCAACGGTAATAACTGGCCAGACCCAAAAATGACCTTAGCTCATACAAATTTGTAGGCTCTGGATATTCCTTTATGGCCTTTACTTTTTCTGGGTCGGTTTTTGCACCTCCATTGGTAACAATAAATCCCAGATATTCAACACTCTGCTTAAAGAAGTGTGTTTTTTCGCTGGATACCTTCATATTAGCATTGCACAGGCTTTTTAAAACCCAATCTATATGCTTGACGTGGTCATTTTCGTTTTCAGAAAAAATAATAACGTCATCTACGTAAACATAGCATGACTTGCCAATTTGGTCTCGTAAGACGTCGTCGATCGCTCTTTGGAAGATGCTTCCCGCATTCTTCAATCCGAACGGTAACCGACAAAACTCATACTTTCCGCCGTTTACCGAAAAAGAGGTCTTTTCGCGGTCCTGTTCGGCCAAGTATATTTGGTGGTAGCCAGACTTTAGATCTAACGTCGTAAAGTACTTAGCTTTTCCTAGGTTCGCCAGTATCATGGAGATGTTTGGCATTGGGTATTTATCAGCGATGGTTTTTTCATTAAGTTTCCTAAAGTCTATAACTAAACGCTTATTTTTGTTCCCCAATTCATCCTGGCCTTTTTTGTCTACAACCCATGTTGGATTGTTGTAAGGCGATTTAGAGGTTCTAATGATGCCTTTCTGAAGTAAGTCTGCGATTTCTCGCTTAACAAACTCAGATACACCCATTGGATGCGGGTATAGCTTGGAGTATACCGGCTTATCATCGCTTGTGCGAATTCTGGCGACAACAGAGGTGTTAAACGGCAGTGCCTCGTTAGAGGCTGAAAATGCCTTAGATCTGTTTTCGATCATACCTCGAAATTGCGCTTTTACAGGCTCTGGCACGGCGATGTCATTTACGTTAGTAAAATTAACATTATCGCAATTATGATGCTGAAGCTTCTCAGAAACAGAACCATAATTTATCGTACCTTTCTCTGCGTCGAGTTTTGCTCCTACTTGAGCTAGGAGATCAAATCCAATTATACCATCGAATGGTGTCAGTGCGTCCAAAAGAAAAAACGCAGATGTTTTTCCAAAAATATTCATTAAACATTTTTGGTGAACCCTGTTAGAACCATGAATGGAACTAACCGTGAAAGGGGAATCGACGGGCACTACATGTTTAAGCTCCTTTACGGGCTTGATGTAGTTTTTCGCCGCCCCTGTGTCAATTAGTATTTTTAGTAGTCTCCCTTGGAGCTGTCGTTCAATGAACGGCAGTCGGGAGCGCTCCCTAAAAAATTGATCTGATCATTTTCATCGGATTCGTCATCTAACTCGGTAACGGCCGCTGCGGCCGCACCATCATACTCGCCGCCATTATTCTCTTCAGCCTGTTGCATAGTGTTCTGCAATTTCTGACGCCTCTGCCCGGTCATGCGAGCGGAGCCGAATCTTTTCTGGCCTTGAGTACTCTCGGCCTTGGCGTTTGTAGGCTGACCGTTTCCAAAGGAGGTCGGTTGCCTTTGTTGGGTTACAGTGGAGCCTAACTCCATAGGCTCAGGTGCTTGATTCTGATAGCTGTTATTATTCTGGGCAAAATTATTTTGTTTACCCTGCTTCTTGTAAAAATTAGGGTTTTTCCCTAGGCCGTCCTCGGCCCTGCTATATTTTCCATGCGGCTCCTTTGAGCGGTTTCGATCCTTTCGGTGCTCATAGGCGGTTGCCTTGTCCTCTAAAACCTTTGCATATGTATTGGCAAAGTTTGTGCGTTCTATGGTAGCCTCGGACTCCCTAGCAAAAGCTAATGCTGAGGGCAAATCCTTGGGCTGCGCCGGCAAGACTATGGCCCTCAAGGGTTTCCTAAGACCGGCAATAAATGCGTGGAGAGCATCCTCTCTAACTTCATTATTAAACAGAATCGCACTGTCCGGTTCGTGAGTCATAACGATCTTGTTTGTTATTAACGTCAATCGTTTCTCTACATCGTCGTAATATTCCATTAGGCTAAGCTCTCCTTGCCTAACTGTTTCGAGTCCCTGCCTAAGCACGCGCAGCGACGTTTTGTCCGCGTAGGTACAATCCAGTCGAGCAATAATGGCATCGAAATTTAGGACTGTGTTATGGGCAACTAGTAGCCCTCTCGCTGGCCCCCTAACTTTGTTCCTGATAATCGAGACAGCTTGGTAATGTGCCTCGCTACCGTCATACCGTTTGAAGATTTCGTATGCGTCTACGGCTGACTGCCGCCATGACACATAGTCGTCCTGTTCCCCCGAAAAGTCTGGCAAGGTCTTCACAATGTCAAGCTTGACCTCGCACCGTACGTCAGGGTTTGGGATTATTTTTTTGTATGCCTCTACCTGTGGTGCTTCTACACGCAAGTTTTGCATCTGCTGTTTAACCTCATCTAATTGTGCCTGGAAGGCCTGCGTTAGTCTGTGTTCTTGTTCAGCCAAAGCCTGGCTAACAGCTCCAGCTATAATAGCTTGTAGCTGTGCGGCGTCCATGGCTGCAGTGCTACTTGTAGTATTCGGACAAAAACCTACTGGCTCTGAACTAAACTCGTCGTCACTAACGTCTTCGACTTTTATGTTTCTATATGCCGTCCAACTCATTTACCATTGGTTGACACCACGCAAATTAATTCTTTCCGAGCACGGTCGATCGGCTATGCGAGGCGTGATATTTGCACGCGCGAGAAATATAAGGCGACACAAAGGGAAAAAGGTGTTTCCCCTAAAAACGACAAGGAAAAGGTCTGCACAGAATTTACTCTTGTAAAAAGTAGGCTGTGTAAAATCAATGGGTCGAGGTAAAGTAAAGTAGAATTTACGTTTGGGGTATGCTACAGAATTTTCTGTTGGTAAAAGTATGATGTGGAAAATAATGCTCCCTAAAAGCATGCAAAAAAGGGCTGTTAGCTTTTTATTTATTTAATATTCCACACAAAATTCCTTAGGTTGCCGAGTGACTTCACTAATCAAACTTACATGGTCTGTACTCTTAACTACGTTGTTATGTTAAGATATTATTAGGTGCGGGTACTAAATGTACGTTGGGCGCCAATTAATATGGTCCTCCGTCGTGGTTGGTCCTATGGCCTCCTGACGTGCGGATATTCCTTCCCGTGGGATCCGGTACGATGCTGCCACCAGGGATTTATATCTTCTTACGAAGTTTAGGTTGGAGGGCGTGACTTTGCCCTCTTTGTCGATCGCTGGCCTTTTGGCTCAGCGAGAGTATTCAAATAATAAAATGATATTTTACGGCTGCGTGCCGGAGTGAATAGCTGCTCTTTATTAAAGCTCTGGCTTAAGACTAAATACAAAAGAATATGAAAGTGTGGATCTACTCTGGCTCCAATGCATCACGCCATAAACCCATGGTCGGCAAGCCGACTCAGCATTTATGCAACATAGCTCGGTACCCCGGATAAGGGGTGTCCGGTTGCTGTTGCTGACCGTTCGTAGCGCGGAGCGCTGAACTCGGTTGGGGCGCGTCAGCATTGTTTATATGAAGTACTAGTGTTTGTGTATTGGTGACAAAAGTGTTGGTACTCTTAGTTGTTAACTTGTATACCATTTATTAGCTAAATTTATTTTGCACTTAAAATTCATCTTTTATTCATATTTATTTGGCTCTTATTTGCATCGGAAATTGCTTGCTGTGTGAATTTAAAGTTTTTAAACTGGACCGTTCTAACCACGAGCTTTAGATGTATGACGATCCTATTGTATGGACTGTCGAAAATGATCAACAATGGCCCAGAGTATGCCAGTCAAATATTTAATATGCTAAATTTTTTTTAAACCATAATAGTTTAAGGCTATAATAAGTTTTCTTTAGTCCGTGTCCGAATAGTCAGCTTTGCGATAGTCACTGCAACCTAAATGTACCACTATTAAATTAAAAAACGAGAGAGCGCTACAGTCGAGTTCCCCGACTATCTGATACCCGTTACTCAGCTATTGGAAGTGCGCGTGAGAGTCTTCAACACTGACAGTTTTTGGCGGTTTGTGGGCGTTAGAGTGGGCGTGGTATAAATCGATAAACATGCGCTGCGTCTATGTCTCTGGAGTCTGTATGCTTAGTCTCAACATTCTAGCTTTTGTAGTTCCTGAGATCTCAGCGTTCATACGGACAGACGGGCATGGCCATACCGACTCGATATTGATCTTGATCAAGAATCTATATACTTTATATGGTCGGAAACGCTTCTTTCTGCCTTTTACATACTTTTCAACGAATCTAGTATACCCTTTTACAGTACGAGTAACGGATAGAAAATGAGCTTACAAACAACCAAAAAAATTCCTAGCGTAAGTTATTTATATATACTACTCCTCTTATGACGACGCTTGAACCTTTCCTCTTTGTACCTTGGGGTAAAATTATTTCCGTGACGTTTATTAAGTTCCACTAAGACTATTTCCCCAACCTTAAGAGTTATTTTCCGTCTTGATTCATTCATTCTCTTTAGTGGTACCTCTTGTGCTTTAAGATTGACCCTGTCATCCAAACCTCCTCTTAGTTTTAGGCTACGTGCGAATTCGATTATAGTGCTATAAAACTTTTCCACCTGCCCTTATGAAGTACTATCTAGTGGTGGTGCATATTCAACTTGGACTCTGAAACGATTGAATAAAAGTGATCTAACCGATTGGGAGTTAATGGAAGGATCATTGTCAAAATATAAGGATTTCCCATGCGGATAGAAATTTTTAAATTAAATTATTATAGAGCCTGCAATAATTCAATTAAAGTTCTATTGTTTGAGAGCAAATGGGTTGCATAATCGCAAAATTTAGAAAACGTATCGACACTGGTTAGGAAATACTTCCTGTCTGTAAAAAAATATCAATACAAGTATACAGAGTTTAGCCAATTTGTGATGGAATAGTCGGAAGTATAATCTTTGAAGAAAATGTTTATTTTTAACTTGTACAAACAAACAGTGACGCTTCAGTTTAATGGACCTGTAGGCATTCCCTTAAATGGATGTTTTTTGAAACAAGTATTTCAGAATATTTATATTACAAACCTTAACTCAGGGGAGTTTCTGGATTTTGTACAGAATCAATTATCCGGAAAACTTATATTGAGTGAATGTATTCTAACAAAGAATATAACAAAATTTCAGTTTAATGAATTTTTTCTTTTTTTTATAAATGTCTGTATAAATCAACATATCTGTAGGGTCATGCAGCCGCCAAAACTGTGCAATAGACTAATCTTATACTCGTGCATTCGTTATAGCTTTTGATCGGCCCTAGCTGCCAGTAAATTTAACAAAATAAGCTATATCGGAAAAAGACAAAACTTTCTACGGCTAGCTCAATAGCTAAACATTTGGTGACCCCGACGTGATTGTGTTAATTTGCATGCATTAAATCATGCACATATCCCGTTTACATAAATATATTAAAAAACAATCGGTTGGACAAGCGATTCAAGCGGTTTAAGCGATCTAGCATTATATACATACATACATTGCTACATATAATATATCAAGTGCAGCCCGCCGATTTTTTGCTATGCCCGCTGAAAATGACAAAAACAGGGTTTTAGTGTGCGCTCTGTGACCGTTCAGCGACGACTGACTCTTCCTTTATTCAGCACGTGTGTGTATACTGTTTACATTCGCGACTCTTATAATTAGTTCTTACATTCTATTCTTACATTCTAATATTGCAATGGGGCCTAACTACTATACTTATATTCAATTACTACAACTTCTACTACTACAGCTCGGCCATCCTGATAATTAGGATCCTTGCCGCCCTACTTCTTGTAATCATTACATTTTCGTTACTTATTTCAGTATATGTTACAATTGGTTTGGTTTTCTTTTTTACATTTACTTTAGACTTTTGTTTTTCTTTATCATTTTTCTTATCTGTATTTTAATTATTTGATACCGAATTCTTTTCTCGAAGCCATGGTTTAATATAATGAGCCGCCCATATTCCATCGTTTTTGTGTCAACTGAAAACCTTCTACATCTTTGATACAATACCTATCACTATCTAGAACTTTGGCGATTTCATAGGGGCCTTTATATTTGGTTATTAATTTCCTAGGCGCTCCAACTGTTGAATCCAAATTCTATTTGCTTCTAGTCGTTTAGCGTCAACATATTTCTTGTTATAGTTCTGTACTTTTTCCTGCGAAACTTCTGCATTTTGTCTAATTTTCTCTAAATTAATTTCTTTTATTTTTAGCCTTGACTCCAATACATTTTCTTTTAAACAATCTAGCATTCTTCCTTTTTGATTCACTCCAAACGGCATTATACTTGGGTGCTCATTTATGCTTTGCATATTATTCATTGCATACTCTACTTCTTCCAAAACTTTGTGCCACAAACTTTGTGCATCCATCAACAATTACTAATACATGGTTTTTCGTAGAATGCCTTTGATTTACCGGACCATAGTGATCTATATGTATGACTTCGAATGGGGATTTTCCATTGGTACAATATTAATAGTTCCTCCTTGCTTACCATTTCTTCCTTGAAAAGCTATACATTTTAGACAGTTCTTAACATGTTCATCTGCTTTACTTCTAACATTTGGAAACCAATAACTTTTACCGACCATTTCCGTAACTTTGTCTTTCCCTACATGGCCTAACTCATTATGGTATTCATACCATAAGTGTTCTTCCATAGCTTCCGGGACATACAACAATAACTTATCTTTTACTTTTTTTTAAATCACACCATTTCATATAATTCGCTTTCTTCTTTACTTAGCAATTCTTTAATCTTTCTCAACTTCTTGTCTCTTTTTTGGCATATAACTTAATTGACCCCGAACGTATTTTCCTCGATTACCAAAATCGTATTACATCTACTAAGAGCATCAACGTGTTTCATTCTAGTTCCTGTTCTATGTTCTAGTTTATACAAATAATTCTTTAATTCCAAGGCCCATCTTACTATTCTTCTTTTCCTTTGAAAAAGGATTGATCCGCAACCTATCAAACATGCATCGCAGTGCAATTCTGTTTCATCCTCAGGACTGTACAATGCCAAAATAGGCGTTTTTAAAAGCTTGCTTTTTAATTCATCAAATGCTTCTAATTGCACTGGGCCAAACTCGAACTTTTTGGCTTTCTTTGTCAAATCATGGAGTGGCTTTGCTATTGTTGAAAAATTCTGTATAAATCTTCTGAAATACGAGCACATCCCAAAAAACTTTGAACATCATGAACTTTTTGTGGCACGGGAAAATTTTCAATTGCTTTCGCACCGTCGTCATCTACTTTAATACTTTGTTTGGTAGGGTATCTAATAAATCATCAATTAATGGCATCGGGTATCTTTCGCAGTGATCCTATTTAGTTTCCTATAATCTATGCACATCCGAATGCCACCCAATTTCTTTTTTACTAGTACAATTGGCGAACAATACTCAGACTCACTTTGTCGTATAATACCATCTTTTAAATAATCATCAAGGATTCCTTGTAATTTTTCTTTCTTCACATATGCCAGGCGCCTTGGCGAAAAACTAAACGGATTGTCTTCTTCTAGCCTTAGCTTCATTTCACATTTTATATTCGGTTCACTTGGTCTTTTTGGTTTAATATAATATTCTTCAATAACATTTATAAATTCGCATTCGTTTAAAATTTAATTGTGAACCTATCTCATATACCTTTTCATTATCATTGTAATCAATTAATAATAGTTGTTTTTCCAAATTATTTTGTTCGTCTGCGTTTGTCTCATAATGACTTTTAAATTCTTTATTTTTAATTTGATTTTCTTCAACTATCGAATCTTTTTTTTATTTCACATATTTTTTCAATTACAATTTTGGCCTTTACTCTTGCTAAAAATTCCCTTCCCAATAACATAGCATATCCCATAGATTCATCATCCACGACATATAGTAACATAGGAGTATCTTTATCTGAGAATTTAACTGAACATTTTACGCTTCCATGTATTTGTAATTTACTTAAATTTAATCCAACGTAACTTAAAGAGGTAGTCTTCTCCATTTTTATTTGACTTGGTATAAAACGTTTTTTAATAATACTTATCGGGCTGCCAGAATCTATGAGACATTCTATGAAAATGGGGTTCAGCATATTATTCTTTGTACCAAATGTAAATTCAATATAACTTACATAATCGTTGTCCCCGCCCTTCGACTTCTTGTATTGGTTGCACTCCTTAGCCACATGTCCTTGCAAGCCACATGCGTAACAAGCCCCATCTTGTCTCTTAGGCTTGCGGCACTCTTTGGCCAGGTGGCCCCGACTGTGGCAATTGTAGCACTCTGCATTACCTCGTGGCTTCTGATTATCACCTTCTTTACGGTCTTCTGGTCACGTGGGCTTAGGAACGTAGCCCAACTCAACGTTTCGGAATGCCTCCAAAAGCTCCAATCTGGTCTTGATCGAACGCGACTTAGCCAGATTGCGTAGATTGATATCGTGTATGCCACATATATTCCAAAAATTCATCTTCTGCCAGTGCTAAATTAACCGCCACCTGCCACTTTCGTTGTAGTACTTGGAGAACTCCTCACCTTTGATCCAGACACAGTTCTGTAACTTCTGCCGCATACTCCACTTTGACTCTTTGGACATTACGAACATTTTCTCCAGGTGGCTTAACATTTTATCCGCTGTGTCCATGGTAGCGCTTGTGCTTGAATACAGCCATATTTCAGCATCGCCTATAGCTTTGTAGTGATTCAGCGTCATATCGTCGCCGACCTTGATATTTTTCTGGACATTCAAAAGTTGAGATAGTCAAACATTGAAATTGTTTCTGCCATCATATACCTTAACGATCTCCCTTAAAATTTCGAAAGAAATGC
Organism: Drosophila santomea; assembly: GCF_016746245.2. Taxonomy (NCBI): domain Eukaryota; kingdom Metazoa; phylum Arthropoda; class Insecta; order Diptera; family Drosophilidae; genus Drosophila; species Drosophila santomea. Next base: position 12,785 of record NW_025319016.1, read on the forward strand.
TTGAGTCTGTGTCGGTACTTCGTTGTTGTTGGTTTTTTAACTGGTCGATCTCATTTTGTAGCTTCAATATTTTCAACTCATTTTCCACTCTTTGAATATCGCTTCCTTGCATAGTTACATTGTTGCGCATCATTTGGTTTCCAAAACATTGTTCCGGCTCCTTGTTGCAAGCCATTTGCATCTCAGGATCATTGTTATGAGCCATCGGGATCGCGAAACATTTGTCGATTTGCCGATTTTTATTTTTCTTTTAAAATGGTCACTTGGGTAGGTCCGACCCCTTCTGAGCTTTAGTGTGCGCTCTGTGACAGTTCAGCGACGACTGACTCTTCCTTTATTCAGCACGTATGTGTATACTGTTTACATTCACGACTCTAATAATTAGTTCTTACATTCTATTCTTACATTCTAATATTGCAATGGGGCTTACTACTATACTTATATACAATTACTACTACTACTACTACTACTACTACAGGGTGACCTTTTTAAAGCGCAACGCCAATGCGTTGTTCAGCAGGTTGCAGAGGCTACAAACGTCACTCATACGGTGAGGCTGGAGCAGATTGATGAGCTGCAAAGTGCCTTCAATGTTCTGCATACAGAACTGGAGGAATTAGATTTCGACGAAATTGGTAGTGCAATGAGCGAGAGTTTTGATGAATTCATCGTAGAATTCAAGGCTAGTGTGCGCGCGGAAATAGACAAACGCAATGTGCATTTCGCGCCGCACTCGACGCTTGCGGAAGGTATTGTGGTCAACAGACGCAGCCGCGGCCGAGGTCGATGCCGTTGCCGCCTGTGCAGCTGCCAACGTTTGTCGGAAATTTCAACTTCTGCGGTCATGTTTGAGGGATTCTTCGTTGGAAACTATCCGATCATTGAAGATCTCAAACGGCAACTACGAAGCGGCTTAAGAGTTGCTTTAAAAAAGGTTTGATAATCGGCGTCTCGTTTTTCAGGCACACATCACCGAGATTCTAAAAGTAGTACGGAATGATTCAGTGTCATCGCTTCGGGAATTGTCGGACAAGTTTAACGCTCACATCCGTGCGTTGAAGGGTTTGGGGACCACTGAGCAAATCGCTGGCTGCATCATAGTGCAAGTGCTGATACAAGGGCTGGATGCGGCGAGCCTAGCTAAGTGGGAGGAGCGCTTGGAGGATCCGGTCTTTGTCAACCTTATTCCGTCGTGGGAATCGATGGCTGCATTCCTGGAGCAGCGATGTAGGATTTTAGAGGCCGTGGACTGCGCCATGGCAACCTATACGCCAGGCGTTCAGGTGGGCAGAAATCGTTCGACGCTAGTTGCTAAAAACAGGTTATCAGCTACGGAAATGCACCTCGAGCCGCTGCCGCACCTGTGGAATCAGGCATCATACTCTGCTCCATCTAGATGGTCCGCCTTCCTCGCAGCCACATGTTCCGGTGTCTTCAAGCTCCCACACTGAGCCTTCCGCCCCGCTTTCGACTTCTTCTGCTCTGATTGCCCAGGATCTCGGTAGGGACCTTGTGCTGCTAGCCACTGCAACCGTTCTAGTGCAGAATCGGTCGAATGTTCGTTTCCTGCAGGGCCTTGTTAGATTCTGGCTCTCAATTGCACTTGGTCACCTCTCGGTTTGCAAATCAATTTCAACTTAAGAGGTCGAGGTCGTCTGGCTCCGTCACTGGAATCGGGGATTCCAATTTCGCGACTGAAATTCTCGGTAGAAATTGCGATGCGGTGTGTCACTTCGAATTTGTCATCGAGCATAACAGCAGTTATCGCTTCCAATATCACGGATCACCAGCCAAGCTTTAATGTGGACATTGAGGACTGGAAGATTTCAGAAAACGTGCATGGGCTGGGTTGTGTCTGGCACCCGTGCGGTAGCGCCTTAATAGCGTCACGTGTTCCTTCTCTAGCCAGCGGAGAAAAATTTCCCGGCCCAATAGATCAAGCCACAAAGGAGGAGCTAGATTGCGAGTCATCACTCTGGGCGCAGGACCAGCCTATCTTATGGAACCTGAAAAAGATTGGCCACCAGCAGTTTGTCCTGAGAAACCGGTCCTTGAACTTCGTCGATGTGTGTTCATCGTAAAGTCGCCGTACGTGGATGTAATTGCTAGCTCCAAATTTACAAATTCTTACCCCTCACTGCAACGACTGTTTGCATACGATTACAAATTTTGTAATGGAATTCGTCATCCTGGGCTCACCGTCGCACACATTCAAGAGGGTACTCAGATGATGCTGCGTTTGATGCAGCGCGCGCAGTTATGGGAGGACATGCAGTCCCTAAAAACGCTGGGAAGAGTTTCCTTGTCTAGTCCCATATCCTCGCATTCGCCGTTCCTGGACCAATTTGGACTTCTTAGAGTAGGCGGTCGCCTCCGGAATTCGTCATTGGACTTTGATGGCCGCCATCCGAAAATCCTTCCAAGGTCCCACCCTTGGCTGTCTGTCCCGCCAATTGTTACTTCTTCATTTTTCGGCAAAGACTTAACTTGTGCATTCGTTAAGCTCTTGGTCGGCCCTAAATGCCAGTATAATTAAAAAAATAAACTGTATCTGAAAAAAGAACAAAACTTTCTTCAGCTACTTATTTCTCGCAACAGCTAAGTGTTGAAAAAGCCTAATAGCTAAACAGTATCAATAGACGTTTTGGTTTATTTTTCTCCTGGTTAAGGAAAGGCAAGAATCTGCAAGACATGGATAAAATATAACAGTATTAGAAATAATGAATAGCTAACAACCATTATAAAACTTAAAATACAAATTTGCTACTTACATAATTATGAAATTAATTATTTGTAAATGTTATTGATAATTATTTGAATTGATAACTATACCTAATTGCAAAATACAAACCCGAATCTGAAAGCCGTCACTATTTGACGCCCTTGAAGCTCATAAATTAAAACTGCAAGTGATCAAAAACAATAAAACAAAAACAAGAGAGAACGCTATAGTCGAGTTCCCCGACTATCTGATACCCGTTACTCAGCTAGTAGAAGTGCGAAGAAGGGTCTTCAACACTGACAGTTTTTGGCGGTTTGTGGGCGTTAGAGTGGGAGTGGCAAAAACTTTTTTTGGCAAATCGATAGATATTTAAAAGACTAATAAAAAAATGAAAAAAAATCAAAACATTTTTCAAAAATGTGGGCCTGGCATCCTTGGGTGGTTTGTGGGCGTTAGAGTGGGCGTGGCAAAAAGTTTTTTGGCAAATCGATAGAAATTTACAAGACCAATACAAAAATTAAAAAATATTAAATTATTTTTCAAAAGCAAGGCGTGGCAGTTTTGGGCGGTTTGTAGGCGTTGGAGTGGGCGTGGCAACATAAATCAGATCGACTCGGCTATTGATCCTGATCAAGAATATACATACTTTTATGGTCGGAAACGCTTCCTTCTACCTGTTACATAATTTTCAAGGAATCTAGTATACCCTTTTACTCTACGAGTAACGGGTATAATGATTCCAGCTTCCTTGGCTGCTTCATTTTGTTCCCTTCATTTGCTTTCCGTAAGTATCGTTTGCTCAGAATTTGTTTGCTGTTATTACTATGGCGGTAAAAAATATATATTATTAAGCTATTTAAGAAAACATAAATGTACACACTTGTAGATAAAATATTTTATGTCTACTGTAAATGTATATTTATTTGGTTTAGATTTTGTTTATGTTTATTCCTACATAAATATAAAATAAAAATGAAACAAAAATTTATAAAATCCTATATAATACCTTTATGAATTTCTTTAAGGTTTTAAAAGAGCACATTTTGTAATTTGAATACAATTAAAAAAGATGTAAGGATTACTGCAAAAACTGTTTCTAAACAAAGCATAATTCTGACATAAACATTAATGTGTTTGGTTTCGGCTGGTACGCGAAGAAACACGATTGCAAAACATGAGCAATCGTTATTTTGATTTTTTATCCTGACTCTACTAAAAATAGTTTAACAAAATGCATTATATTAGAACTCTAGAATAAGCCTTCTATTTCAATGTTTATTTGTGTTCTATGGGAAAAGAATCAAAAAAAGGAGAAGGAAAAATTTTTTTTTCACACCAAATTTCCGAATGGGACTATATTGTTAATTATATTATTGATTATATAAAAGCATACCCAGTTTTGACGGACGTCAGATTCTTACACTCCCGTGCAACGCATCTGTAAGCACTACTTAAAAGGAGTCTTAATTCATTCCGGAAAAGGCTTCTGTAAGCATTACCTAAAAGGCTTCTGGATGTTTTCCAAAACAAGTATTTTAAAATATTTATGATACAATAATTTCGGAAACTTACTCAGAATTATTTCTGGATTATTTCCCGGACTAATTATAAAGAAAAGTTATACTGAGCGATTCTGAATGTATTGTAACTACAGAAGAGGAAGTGTTTCTGTAGAATATAGCAAACAAATAATTAATTTATGTATTTATTTTTATTGTATACCTACAATAAGTCTATATAAATTTCCGTATTAATAGTCGTGCTGATTTATTCTAGTAGAGGAATGGCGAACATCTGCAATATATATGTAAATATTATTTAACTGTATTACGACTGTTAAACGGTGTTAATGTAGAAAAACTAGATACGTTGAAAAGAAAAGTACAAAGTAAAAAGTACGTATGTAAGTACAAATAATAACTCATAGTTAAATTGAAATATAATATTTGCAAATATTAATAAAAAATGTGCTACTCACTTGGAAAACGCAAGCCACAGTCTTAAAACCATCGTTAAATTTCTAAGGCCTTAAAAACACTTATTCAATATTAAAAATACAAGTAAACAGAAACGCAATAAAATAACAAAAATGCTTAGTCTTTGTCTGCTTTTTTTGCTTATTCGTAATAGTTTTTCGTAAGTACCGTTTGTTTAAAATTGGTTTGCCCTTCTTTCTATGGCAGTAAAAAATATAGCACCAGACAATGTAAAAAAACATAAATGTACTCACTAGAGTATTTATTGGTTAATAGAAAATCAGTTTTGCACGTTTCTTAAAAAGCTTTCTGTAGTTATCATGTTCCAAGTCAAAGGCAAAAATATATGTAAATGGGAAAAATTCCGAAAAATTGTGGGTCAACCCTATAATCTAAAAATAAAGTTATCGATCACAGCTGTTATCGAAGCTTCATATATCTATTGTAATGCTTTAAAAATTTAAAATCTGTAGTAAATAAGCAAAACAAAAATGGATTATTCTTTAGAGGACGGTAAATGGAGTGATCCTTTCGATGAACTTTTGGACTCTAGAACGTAAGAGTAAACCCATTTAATGCATTAAAATTAAAATAATAGGTTGGCTTCTAGGAAACTACGTAAAATGAATATTGTAACACAATCTGTTAGAGTACCCCATAACATTGACTCCAGTGTTGAAAATAGCAGCTTCATAGAAGTAAAGGAACCCATTCACGAAGACGAATCTTTGACTTGTGAAGATTGCTTTATAAAAGTGCATTGTCCCAGTGATTCTATATCAACTCCTTGCGACAAACGATTAGGCGCAGTATTATTTAATTGCGGCCTCTCTCCAATTACTCGCTTGAAACTTGAAGGTTTTAAAGGCAGCGGTGGCACTGATACTAAAGACGCAAATATAAATGTAAATGTTGAAAATCCATTTCTAAACATAAATGCCAGCCCAAATAAATGTTCTAATTTCGGGAAAAGACAGTTAAGTAAATCATATAAGATGGTTACTGTTGTGCACCCTTCTTCGATTGTATTACAACCGGGAAAGTGGCGAAAATCGCTGAACAATTTTATCCGAACTAAAATAACTGAAATAAATTTCAACAAAGAAGTAGAACGAAGCTCAATATGTCAGGATCGAAAGTCATTAGTTTTAAAAGGCGAACACAAATTTAAAAATAAATGTGAAGAAGAAGTTCTGAAATATTGCGATCAGTCTATACCTCTTCCGTTTAATGATGCATATGAACAAAATAAATGGTTGAATTCTATTAAAATAGGTGAAGGGGCTTATGGAGAAGTATTTCTTTGTTCAAGAAATCAAAACAGATTGGAAAAACACATCTCCAATATAGTTTTAAAGATTATACCTTTAGAGGGTCCTACTGAAATTAATGGAGAAAAGCAAAAAACATTCAGACAAATTTTACCAGAAATAATTATTACTACAAAAATGAGCAGCCTTCAAGCAAACAAAATTAATTCTACGGATGGATTTGTAAGCATACACAAGGTAATTTTTGAAGTGTTTTAAGCTTACTTTCATAAAAATATGTTTAACTAGAAATATCACATTGTTTAAAAAAAAAACTATATTTATTTATACAGTGCAAGGGCTTTGGGTTGCATATAAATTCATATATCTTATGAGTATTTGATTTCTAACATTCACTGAGTCTAAAATTATTCTATAATTACCGATTTATTTCAGTATTCATATATTGAATATAGATTTTATATAGAATACCTATATCTCTTTAAATTATTATAATTTTAGCATTTTTGAGCAACTATAGGGAATTTGTGATCGCAGGTTATAAAAGGTTATGCATTCGTTTGCATTGTGTTTAATAGATTTACATATCTGAGTTATTGCAAAATTGGAATTGCTTCGATGGTGCTTGCCGGAATTTGTTCGGTTGGATCAATCTCATGAGATTTGTTCGCTCAATTTGCAAGAGAGAACGTTATGGTCGAGTTTCTTTAATATCAGATACCCGTTACTCACCTAGTGAGAGTGCGAAAGAGAAAGCTCTTTTTGGCATGTTCATAATAAGAAGAATAAGTTCAAGGGGCACTTGCAAAAAACATGGTTCGGTGCGTGATACTGGGTGCGTGTCTTAACTCCTGCCTTTTTAAAACGAAGGCTGTCCACAGACTTCTTCTTGGGTTTATAGTCAGTTAATATCCCATTTCCAGTTCCAAATGTTTTTCAAATGGCTAAGCCCTTACATACCGGACAACCAAGGTACTGTCCTACTGACCCCGTTAGAATTCCTGATCTCTTGGACCTTGCCGTAAGCAACGGTATTGACCCTACCAAAATATCCACATCTGCCTGCTACGACCTGTGTTCTGATCATAGCATTGTCAAGATCCTCTTAAAAAGTTTGTACATAAGGACCTCATCCGCAGGGAAACTTATAAGGCGCAACACAAAGATCAGCAATTACAAAAGCTGGCTGGAAGAACACGTAGATCCTTAGCCGGAAATCCACTAGAGGAAATCACTAGAGCTACAAATCATATAGTCCGCAGGGATAACTACTTTTGGTTAACAGATTTAGCTACTATGGTAAGAGAGAGGAGAAGACTGAGAAGGGCCTGACAGATCAGCAGACGCCAGAATGACAAGACTGCATACAATCGAGCATGCAAAGACCTCAACAGAGTGCTTATAAAAAATTAAACGCTTTTGCCGAACACTTAACACACAGCTTCCAGCCGTTAGACCTGTGTGACCCGGAAGATCTAGACGACAAGATACATTCTGAGAAGCTATACTTAAAGAAACTAATGCCAATATTAGAGGAGAAAAATTTTTCTCCGGACCACCAGTTTGGCTTTAAAAGAGGTCATGGGCCTGTTCAGCAGTGTCAGACACCTGTGAGCAGAATTATAGATGCTTTTGAAAACAAAATGTATTGTGGTGCAGTTCTTTTATATGTTATACAAGTCTGCGACAGAGTGTGTCATCAAGGATTATTTTATAAGCTTAAGCAATATCTTCCTAGACCGTACTACTTGGACTTAAATGGGGTACTGTTCAGCAGTCTCAGAGAGCTGTAAGCAGGATTTTAGATGCTTTTAAAAACAAAATGTATTGTGGTGCAGTTTTCCTAGATGTTAGACACGATTAAAAAAGATTACAAAGCAAGAAATGTAGCAGACAAAATTACCACTATTAAATTCCAAAAAAAAAACAGCTTACAAACAAGAAAAAATATTCCTTGCGTAAGTTATTTTAATAACCTACTCCTCTTTTGAGAAAGCTTGAACCTTTTCCTCTTTATACCTTGTGGTAAATTTATTTCCGAAACTGTTTCCCCGACCTAAAAAGTTATATTGCATCTTGATTCATATATTCATTTACCTGTTGTGCCTTAAGATGGACCCTGTCATCCAAACCTCCTCTTAGTTTCATTTGCTAATTCGAATTCGAATGAATCGGTTGAATAAAAATGATCTATTCGACTGGGAGTTAATGGTTCATTGTCACATTAAGGTTTTCACATGCGGATAGAAATTTATTAATTGAATTATTCGCTATTTTTCGAGAGCACAATCGCTCAGATCGAGTTCTGTCAATCAAAGATTTCCTGTCTTAGAATTTTTAGGGAAATATCGAAAATAAGTAACTGCGTTGAAGATCAAGCAGATGTGTATAACTGCACACTTTCGGGGTTATGAAGTCCAAGCCATACGATTTTTCAGCTTGATTCTTTAATGACTCGTTATTTTGCTCGTCCGGAATTCTGTGGGATCTTGTGGTGCTAGGGGTGGGAGATTAAATTTATTGGTGACTGGGCTCGGTTGAAATGATCAGCGAAATGACCACTACAAGACCAGTTTCCCGTTGTGTTACGTAGTAGTACAGTTTCTGTTGGCCTTAAGTTTCTCGATATACCGCTGACGTGCGTCCACTTCTTCTTTCTTAAGCGCTTTTTTGATTCTGGAATTCTAGCAAACCGATCAATGTCTTTCTCGCTTATCCAGGGACCAAAAAAAAATCAGTATGGGAACAAACATATATATTTCTAACTGTCCCAGTTGGTCCTATTGCTTGTAAGCCTATACGGCTCGTAGATTGATGTGATTCGATGTGTTTCTGCTGAAGCATAATATAAACAAGAGAGAACGCTATAGTCGAGTTCCCCGACTATCTGATGCCTGTTACTCAGCTGTTGGAAGTGCGCGGGAGAGTCTTCAACACTGACAGTTTTTGGCGGTTTGTGGGCGTTAGAGTGGCCGTGGCAAAAAGTTTTTTGGCAAATCGATAGAAATTTACAAGAGTGTGGGCGTTGTAGTTTTGGGCGGTTTGTGGGCGTTAGGGTGGGCGTGGCAACATGAACTTGCTCTGCGTCTATATCTCTGGAGTCTGCATGCTTAATATCAACTTTCTAGCTTCTCTAGTTCCTGAAATCTCAGAGGACGGACAGACGGACATGGCCAGATCGACTCGGCTATTGACTGATATAGAATATATATTCTTTATATGGTCGGAAACGCTTCCTTCTGCCTGTTACATACTTTTCAACGAATCTAGTATACCCTATACTACGAGTAACAGGTATAAAAAGCTATGTACATAAATCCTGGTATATTGAAATTATACTTGTCAGTAAGGTGAGTCTCTGCGAGTAGCTTGACATCAAGGTTTCTATGGGCTAAAAGCTGAGTAAAACTCTAGGCTGTGCCTCGAAACATAATAGCTTTTCCTCCAAATAGCTTTTATTGTCACTATTTTGCTTTATAAGAAGCAAGCATTTGTAAACAATGCATCCTCGCCACAGTTGCTAAATAATTTAATTGAACTTTCGTCCTTGTCTTTAGGACAGTTAGGACGGTACTTTGAGCTTCGCTGCAAACGTTAGAGATCGATTTTAGGGCGCAGTACGCTTTGGTGTGGCCATATTCTTAGTAGTTGGTGCACTGCACATGATTCGTGCGCTTATGCTTCGGTGCAGTAAAAACTGTGGTTTATAAATAAGTAATTTTTTTGTTTCGATGGTTCAAGTTCGACTATGAAGAGTGGCTGCGGCACTTTCTTTCTGATAAGAATGCTGATCTCCGTTTTGGCGTTGAAGTTGTTCTCCTTTAGTGCATCAATAATTTTGAATGGGGTATCAGATGATTCTGTCGGGGTGAATGCTTTTGTTTTGGTTACGTTTTCACTTAGCAGAAGTGCACACCGCTGTTTGTATGAAGCAGAGTTTTGATGTTGTTGTTGCTATAGGTTTAGTCGCAGCAGATATCGAATTTTCTGTACTGGAAGCTACCGCCAAGCTTACCGCTCGAAACCTCTCGTTCGAAAGCGGATCTAAAACGGTTTGATGTCTCTCCTCATTTTTCAATAGTTGCCTGATTGCCAAAAATTTTTTCTGCCAAAAAATTTTTCATCGTGTTTATCCCCCGTTAGAAATCAAGCTAACTTGTAACTTTTGTGACATACAGAACTCTGAATACTTGAAGATTGTGAAGCACCTGCCCTAATCGACGATAATGCGATTTGGTACTCCAAATAAGGATACTGAAAAATGTCGTTAGAATACCTGTACGGCGCTATCAGTTGTTGTTGCCGCAAATGTGGTTTATAATTGCATTAATTCTCGCTTATTCTACCAACGACGTAGAATAAGCAATTGTCGTCCCTTCAAATCGCATTCGCAAAAACCAACAACAATTTGATGAGATGGCATAAAACGCCAGCGGGCAAATATCGAACAAAATATTTCCCGCATCACAGGAATGAAATTGACTCAGTCGGAGTCTAAAATAACGCCAGCTGAACTTCAATTTCGTTTGAGCATATTGAAAGCGAAATTAGCGCTTTCGGTGAAATCGGAGATAGAATTTCTAGACGGGTGGATCTGGAGGACACCTAGGTGAATGTAAAGGTTACCATTCAACGACTTATTTGCGATGATCTAAACACCACGATCCTCGACAACACTCCCAGACCAGCCTCCCGGTCATCACCATCTCGACTCCCAAGATTGGCCGTCGGTTAATGGAGTACCGAGTATAAAAAATTTTTACTTCATTCTTGGATTTTATGAACCGTGAAAACATACTCGTAAGTAAGTTTAACCATCTCCGCAACTGTCCAACAGGATCCACCGTGGAGAACATAAGAGCCTATCCAGTTGGTTGAGAAAATTATCTACTAGCATCAGATAAATTGATGTCTTGGTACAATAAGTTAGTATTTACATATATTCGTGGAATCGGTCGGGTCAATTTTCAAGCTGCAGATAGCCGGCTCATCTAATGCCCACCAGTTACAGAGCTTAGTACGAAAATTTCGCTGGCGATGCTCATGTACGTTATATTAAAAAAGTGTAATCAAAAAACCAAAAGCAAGTGGAATGAGTCACTGGACTACGCTACCCTTCCATCCTGGAACGTGAAGGTGCTTGAACGTCATGGCCAATTTCCTTTGTCGAGTGGTCCTGCTCAAACACAAATATCAGAGCTTAACTTTAACATAGCACATAATTCCTCGTTCGCACTTACCAACAATACTTTTCTCACCGATGTTTGGCTGCGCATTCAAGTGCATGAATTCATTAGAACGCTTTAATTTGGTAAAATCGCATCGACTTTGTTTAAATAGCCTGTGCGGCGGCCATCACCTGGCAAGCTGCCCATTGAGGAATCGTTGCACATGCAACAGGCTTCATTCTACAGCTACGCACACACATTTAAATCTTGGGGATAAACACAGGTCCTACTGGCAACCGCAATGGTTCTTGTAAAGGATGCACCACCTACATGATCGGTAGGGCACTTCTCGATTCCTGTTCCCATGTAATAGCGCAGAGGCTTCGCTTGCGGCGGCAGTGCCAAAACATCCAAATCCTAAGCATTGGTCAGTCAGATGTCAGATACTGCGCCACTGCATCAATTATATCTAGCATGTCGTCCTTCGCACATCGTCTACCAGCCTGTCATCAATATCAACACCACGTGATACCGCGTGGTATCTTTCAGATAAATCTCCGCTGTTGATCGGACAACCAAAACTCGGTTCCCTTGGCCCAATGCTTCAGAAAAAATTATTTGGATGGGTTGTGTCTGGCAGATCTCAGCCCAGCGGCACCACCAAGTTGTCAATCTTCTTGGCTCTCAACACCATCGCAATTGATCGCAGTCTTTAGCGACTCTGGGAACACAAGGCTGTTAAGGCGCAATCAAGAATAGGACGCCAGATCATATTCTGTGTGAGGAGCAGTATAAGAAAACTACATACTTAGATAGCACGACCCCAATAGTCGTGATGCTGCCGTTCAAGGATGTTCCTCGTCGCCGGTTCCTGAGTATCGAAAGTTGTTTATCGCAATCAGTACTGCACAATATAGCAAATTTATGGAAGAGTATTAGACACTGGGGCACATGTCTCTAGTAACTTGTCCTAAGTTGCACGAACCACACTACTACATCCCTCATCATTGTGTCACTAAACCTAGCACCCTGAACAAGCTCAGGGTGGTTTTCGACAATTTAGGCTCTATCGGCTTAGGCTATCACTGCAGACGTGACAAAAATGTGCAGGCAAGTAAGTATTGACATCAATGACCTCAAATACCAGTACATTCTATGGAGCGCATTTCCAGACCACATTCTTCGTACGTACTGAACACGGTGAACTACGGTACCGCTTCGGCCCCGTTCTTGGCAATACGTAGACGCACCATCTCGCTGAGATGCATAGCACAGACTATCCACTCGACTCTTCAGTCATTAAGTCGGCATTTTACGTGGATGACTTGCTCACTGGCGCAGGCGATCTCTTTCAAAACTGGAATTATGTGGACCGAACTTGCTAGCGCAACTGTACGCCAAAATAAAGCATGATAAGCAAAACGCAGCATGCTTCTGGACCGATTCGCAAATCGTACTTCACTGGCTAAAGCAACACTGTGACACTCTCAGCATTCGTCGGAAACCGAATCTCTAGAATTCAGATCCTAACAAGGGATTTCAAGTGGAGATTTGTGCCTAGAGCAGCGAATCCTGCTAATATTGTATCACACGACGCAACTACATCAGAACACCAAGCGTCTATGCGGTTCTTAATGAAATCGTCTGGAACTTGGAAAAAAGAAAGAGCATGTTTTGTTCAACAGTGGTCAATAACCATGTTCTTAAACAATTGACCAAATTCAGTTCTTTCGTTTCGCGCATCCTACAAAGGAAGCCAAAGGACTAGATACCCTGATCCGTCTGGAATACTGGATCGTATTGCCAGAGATTTTGCTCGTCAAATCGTACGTTCCTGCATGTCTTGCTTTAACTATAAGCCCAAACTGCAGGGAACCACTGACTTTGCAACATTTCATTTTATTTCTCCTAGAGCTGCGCACTTAAGAAGGCTCTGGGAAGCGGGCGTGAAGAGCGCAAAGGGTCTACTTTACAGAACACTGACGACTTATAGATTCACTAATGAAAAACTTTGCACTGTCACAACTGAAGTAAAAGCCATTCTTAAACTCGGAGAACTTACCCCAGGCCGTTTGCTGAGAGGAAAAACTCTTCGTGCTCGTCCAGAACGCCCCATCCAAACGTAAATTATTATAAATCTGGAACGGTTTGACGCCGTGACTGCTGCTAGGCAACATTTTTGGCGAAAATGGTCAGCCGACTACATAAACGAGCTTCGAGGACGAAAAAAACGAACGACATCATCTTAAACTTGACGATAATCTTTCGCCCCTACAATCGAAAATCAGACGCATAAAAGGGGTCAAACCAGCAAGGAATCGTGTTGTCGACCTGGCCACAAGCTAGCCGAGCTGCTTATTTTTCATTGAGAACTAATTAACATGATCTTAATGGTTACCCCCATTTGTCGTTGACAAACTTTTCACACACACACTTCTCGCAGGAATCTCGTTAAAACTAACAACGTGTTAAATAAAAGTATATACACTCCCACAAAAATGCTTTGTGGATCAAAAGCTTGGACCAAGAAATAAAAAATCTGTTTGAAATATCAACTCAGCGAGTGTTGGCGTTTGAAAAAGTAAAACCTCTACATAACTTTGCAGTTTCCCTCTCTATGGTAAAGGACACAAAAAAAGGCCATCTCCTTTAAGCATCTCCTAACCATCTCCTACGTTAATCTTTCAGCTTATTATACCCGTTACTCGTAGAGTAAAAGGGTATACTAGATTCGTTGAAAAGTATGTAACAGGCAGAAGGAAGCGTTTCTGACCATATAAAGTATATATATTCTTGATCAGGATAAATAGCCGAGTCGATCTGGCCATGTCCGTCCATCTCTCCGTCCGTCTGTCTGTTCGTATGAACGCCGAGATCTCTGGAACTATAAAAGCTAGAAAGTTGAGATTAGGCATACAGACTCCAGAGACATAGACGCAGCGCAAGTTTGTCGGTTCATGTTGCCACGCCCACTCCAACGCCTACAAACCGCCCAAAACTGCCACGCCTATACTTTTTTTATATTTTTAAATTTTTGTGTTGGTCTTGTAAATTTCTATCGATTTGCCAAAAAACTTTTTCCCACGCCCACTCTAACGCCCAAAAACCGTCCAAAGCTGCCACGCCCACACTTTTGAAAAATGTTTTGATATTTTTTAATTTTTTTCTTAGTCTTATAAATTTCTATCGATTTGCCAAACAACTTTTTGCCACGCCCACTCTAACGCCCACAAACCGCCAAAAACTGTCTGTATGGAAATTTCTCCTTTGCACTTCCAGCAGCTGAGTAACGGGTATCAGATAGTCGGGGAACACGACTATAGCGTTATTTGAACTTTAAGCAGTATGATGGTATGATGTAATAATAATGTCGTTGGTACAAATAAAAATTAAATATATAAAAACTAAATTCCCTGAGAAACTGAAATAAAGTGAAAGAAGTGAAATTGGGTTTGACAAACAAAATATTTTAACAGCCATAAATAGTCGACTCAGATAACAAGCCGACGGTTGTTAAAGTAGAAGAGTTACCAACCCTGCCTAAATCTTGTATACCCACATTCTTTGGTGATTCCAGAGAGTGGGATCTTTTTAATCAGGTCTTTACATAACTTATAACTTACAACTTACATAACTGTTGCTTGGCTCTGGAAAAAATTACGAAGCCATTTGGGAATTTTTAACCATGTGGTATGAGAATAAAAGAATAATTTTCTCTGGACCCATGAATAGGTAGGTCTATGGATATGCTAAATTTAAGTGATCAATCCAATAATCAAATAAAAACATTTATTGACACAATTAATTCAATATTATAATTCAATATATATAAAATAAAAGGCACAATTAAGAAAGATGTGGATGCAATTTTTGCTCACATAATTCTGCGAAAATGTAATAAAAACTCTTTAGATATATTTGATTCAAAGAACAATAGAAATAAAGGCACTTTCTTATGTTATGGACTTTTTAGAGCAAAAACTCAATTCATTAATTTTCACAGAAAGTTAAACCTGTAAAGAAAATTGTTAATACTAACATAAATAACAAAAGAGAATGCTATAGTCGAGTTCCCCGACTATGGGATACCCGTTACCCAGCTAGTGGAAGTGAGAAGGAGAGTCCTCAGCACTGACAGTTTTTGGCGGTTTGTGGACCTTAGAGTGGGTGTGGGTTTAGCAAATCGATAGAAATTTACAAGACTAATACAAAAATGAAAAATATCAAAACATTTTTCAAAAGTGTGGGCGTGGCAGCTTTGGCGGTTTGTGGGCGTTCGAGTGTGTGGAGCAAAAAGTTTTTTGGCAAATCGATAGAAATTTACAAGACCAATACGGACGGACAGACAGACGAACGGACAGGCGGACATGGCTAGATCGACTCGGCTATTGATCCTGATAAAGAATATATGTATATATGTGGTCGGAAACGCTTTCTTCTGCTTGTTACATACTTTTCAACGAATCTAGTATACCCTTTTACTTTACGAGTATCGGATATAAAAATTATAGTGACCATTGTGTATATTGTAATCTACCGAATCATTATTTAATTCAATCCAGCAGAACGGATAAAAAAAATAAAGAGCTTTAAATTAGCCGACCCCGATTTTTATAAACCTTACATTTTGCAAAATGGAGTTACAAAAATAGCAAACAAATGTAGAAACTCCAAAGGAGACTATTGTAAGTAGCTACAACAGTAGAATTAAAAGGTCTAGATCGCTATTGGGAAATTGAAGAAGAAGAAAATAATTACAGTGGAATCCGGTTATAGCGACTTTCAAGAGACAGTCGATTTTACGTCGTTATACCCGGAAGACGCACTAACAGAAAGGTGAAAAAAATTTTTTTTTGTTTATTTTATGGTTGCCATGCTCGTAATATGTTTTAACATAAAACATTTAAACATTTAAAGCATTTAGTGCATTAACTTACATTTGGCGACTTTACGCATAAATATATTATTGGAAATAAGCAGAAAAAACTAAAAATATAACATCTCACGGAATATAGGCATGAGGTCTGCACACGAACGCTGTAAACATTTTTGTGACGTCGGTCACTGATATATACATACATTTCTGTCGATTGATGCTTAAAATTGTGGGCATTATTTTGCTCTATTTATACCCGTTACTCGTAGAGTAAAAGGGTATACTAGATTCGTTGAAAAGTATGTAACAGGCAGAAGGAAGCGTTTCCGACCATATAAAGTATATATATTCTTGATCAGGATCAACAGCAGAGTCGATCTGGCCATGTTCGTCTATCCGTCCGTATGAGCGCTGAGATTTCAGCTACAAAAGCTACGAAGTTGAGATTAAGCATACGACTCCAGGGACATAGGCGCAGCGCAAGTTTGTCGATTCATGTTGCCACGCCCACAAACCGTCTAAAATTTAAAAAATGTTTTGATATTTTTCATTTTTGTATTAGTCTTGTAAATTTCTATCGATTTGCTAAAAAACTTTTTTACACGCCCACTCTAACGCCCACAAACGGCCAAAAACTGTCAGTGTTGAAGACTCTCCCTCGCACTTCCATTAGCTGAGTAACGGGTATCAGATAGTCGGGGAACTCGACTATAGCGTTCTCTCTTGTTTTTATATGGAACTTCGCAATATCCGGTTGAATTATGAAAAATCTCGTCGGTATAAGTGGTTTGTCGCTAAAAGCGGAGACGTACTGAGCGGAGGTCCTTTTATATAACTTTTTATGGGTACCAACCAAGCCATCCAGATTCCGTCGCAATAACCGGACTGACGCTATAAGCGTAGTCGTTATAACCGGATTCTTCTGTATATCGAGTTTGTTATTTGATTTTCAAGCCTCACGACCATAGAGAGAGTAGAGAGATGTAGTTTTTGAAGCCTCAGCTAAGATATTTTTGACATTATTATTAAATGGAGAAATTAAGAATTTTTGTGGTTTCGGCGGACATTAAAGGACATTAAAAATATTAATATATATATTTTTTTTTTTTTTTTTTTTTTTTTTTTTATTATTTATTGAATCTTCCCTTTGTGTTAAGAGACTAACAATAAGTGTTCAAATCTTAATCTAACTTAATTAACTTTCACTTAGTGATAGTTTTTTCATTAATGCCCTAATAAGTTTATTGCTGGGCTGGGAGGTCGTTGCGGTGCAGCCGGCTTTGACTGCATACTCGGATTAGTTTTCTTGCGAGGGGATTTGTATGGGTGGTCAGCTTTTCGTTATACTTCGTTTTTTTCTCAGCTATTACTTCGATTACTAATTTGATTTTTAGGTCTCTGTGTATGTTTTCGTTCCGAAGGTACCACGGCGCTCCAGTGATAATTCTCAGAATTCTTGACTGTGCTCGCTGAATAATGTCTATGTTACTTCTAGATGCGTTGCCCCACAGCTCGGAGCCATAATTCCAGATAGGTTTTAAGACGGAGTTGTATAGAAGAGCTTTGAACTCCAGACTAAGTGGAGAGCGAGCATTTATGAGCCAGTGGAGGTTCCTTGCTTTAAGTTTAAGATGTGTCGATTTGGCTTCTATATGTTTGCGCCAAGTGAGCCGCCTGTCCAGATGAACACCCAGATATGTTACCTCGTCGGCTTGTGGAATGCATATGTTATTCAAGACCAGTGGTGGGCATGTTTGTTTGTTTAAGGTAAAGGTAACCTGCTTGCATTTTTGGACATTTATTGAAATTCTCCAGTCGGCAAGCCATCGTTCTACAGATGTTAAGTGTCGGGATAGGAGTGCCGTGGCTTTTATTGGGCATTTGGAGCGACTGAGTATCGCGGTATCATCAGCGAACGTGGAGGTTGTTAGATTGTAGTCTATGGGGAAATCCGCCGTATACAGGGTGTATAAGATTGGACCCAGTACACTGCCTTGCGGCACTCCAGCTTCGATTGCGCAATCGCGTGAAGTGCTTGTATCGCATCTTATTGCAAACACTCTGTTATATAGGTATGACTTCAGTAGCTTATGTGTGTTTTGGGGCAACAGCTTGATTATTTTAAACAAAAGTCCATCGAGCCACACTCTGTCAAATGCCTGCGCGACGTCTAGAAAAATGGCTGTGCAGTATTCTCGATGTTCAAAAGCAGTACGAATTTCTGACGTGATTCGATTGACCTGTTCGATGGTTCCATGTTTTTCTCTAAAGCCAAATTGATGTGTTGGAAGTGTGTTGTTTATTCTAAGATGAGGGCTAATCCGAAGGAGTAGCATTTTTTCAAACAGCTTTGAAAGACATGTTAGTAAGCTTATCGGTCTATATGATGATGGCTGCGTTTTATCTTTTCCTGGCTTTGGAATCATTACTATGATCGACTTTTTCCATTTTTGAGGGAAGTATCCAAGCTTGGCGATTGCGTTGAACAACAGGCAGATGTGAAGAATAGCACACTTTGGGAGTTCAATGAGCATTCTTGGAGTTATTAGGTCGTAGCCAGGCGATTTTCTTGGGTTCAGTTGCTCTTTGATAACCTTTGCTAGTTCACATGGTCGGAATTCAAAGGGTTCTTGAGGATCTAGATTGGCTGCTATTAAAGGAGGGAGAATAAATGTGTTGGTAGAGGGATTTGGTCGGAATACATTTTGTAAATGGTCAGCGAAAGCACTGGCTCTTTCTTCATCACTTCGAAACCAGGTGCCAGAGGGACTTCGTAGTGGCATAATTGGCGCTATTGGAGTCTTTAGGTTTCTGTGAGCTCTCCAAAGAGGGTACTTAGTGCTGGTGGGAGAGAGTTGCTCGATATATGAACGTTGGCTGTTTTTTTCCTCTTGTTTGAGAGCATTGGTAAGCCTGCGTGTGGCTATCTTAAGCATGTGCTTTGTAATTGGTGATCTATTAGACTGCCAATCCCTTCGTAGGCGTCGTTTATCTAATACCAGCCGCTCGATTTCGCGATTAGTTTTGATGTAGTTTGGTTTTGCATACGTCACTGGCGGGGTTGAAGCCTTTGCAGCCGAAACTAAAATGTTTCCAAGAGTTTCCGTTGACTTGTCTATATCCTCCTTTGTAGATAATGCCGTCGTTAGTTCTATGTGTGAACAGACATACTTTTGATACCTTGGCCAGTTTGTTCTAAAATTTGTGAGTCTATACGGTGGGTCGACGATGTGGGGGCGAGTTAGCATATTTAGAAAAACAGGTGAGTGATCTGATGATAAATCTGCTAGTGCTTCGGCGGTGACCATGTTGCGGGGGACATGTTTAGTAATTGCAAAATCGATCAGGTCTGGGATTTTTCTTGGGTCTGCTGGCCAGTATGTAGGCTTACCCGGGGATACATAGTCTAGCTTGTTTTCTGGCTTCGTAAGCGCATTGTACAATTGCTTACCCTTTGGCGTCACAAGTCGAGATCCCCAATGGGTGTGCTTGGCGTTATAGTCACCCGCTGCGATGAACCTGTCACCTAGTGTGTTAAAGAATTCCATGAATTGATCCTCAGAGATTGGAAAGCGCGGTGGGCAGTAGACTGCGGCTAGAGTCGTTGAACCATTGTTGAGTTGTAAGGCTATGGACGTAGATTGTAAGTAGTTTTTGTCAAAATTGTTTAAGTGGTGGTGTTTTATGCGATTTCTGATGAGTATTCCAGTGCCTCCATGAGCTTTACCATCTGGATGATTTGTACCATAGAACAAGTATCCTGGTATATGAAAATTGTTTTTATTTGTGAGGTGCGTTTCTGATAGTAGCATTACGTCGATGTTTTTTTCGTAAATGAACTGTGTGAGCTCTTGTGTATGCCGTGAAACGCCATTTGCGTTCCACAGAGATATCCGTAGGGAAGCCATTATGGGGATTTTGAAGATACAAGAAGTTGAATCAGGATATTTTGGTTTTTCATGAGCTCTTGCAAAGTATTTTGCATGAACGTCATAAAGTCTTTCATGCTTTGCTGTAGGGATAGCATCATAGCTTCGATGCCACTTTGTTGTGTTTGTTGGATGTTTGTCGGTGTATGTTCGGAATGAGCAGTTCTTGTCGGTGGGGCGGGCACTTCTAGTCCGGATTTTAGGGCGCTAGCGAAAGAAATTGTTGGAGTAGTGCTTGGGACAGTTAGGGGTGGTTGAAAAATCGGTTGCGGAGAGTAGAAATTGACTTTGTTGTATGTATGTGCTGTGGCAATACGTTTGTTTAGGCGGCTCTTCAATTCTTTGTACACCACACAGCCTCTGTAGTTTGCAGTATGTTTTTCCCCGCAGTTACTGCATTTCTTCACAGACTTATCGTCCTTGTTTTTGGGGCAGTTTGCGGTAGTATGAGGTTCGCTACAGACAACACATACGGTCTTAAGGGTGCAGTATGCCTTGGTGTGGCCGTATTCTTGGCAATTAGTACATTGAACTGGATTGATACGTTTGTGCGGCTCCTCCACGGTGATCCTCCGATGTAGCAAGTACTGTAAGTTGTATATTGGGTGCACTTCGTTTTTCTTTAGTGCCTGGAGCTCTGGTTCGAGTTCTATTTTGAATAGTGGCTGCGGAACTTTGTCTTTGTTTAAAATATTAATAGCTGTCTTTGCAGAAAAGTTTTTGGCCTTCAGAGCCTCAATTATCTCAGCTGGTGTCACTGTTGCTTCAATGCCCTTAAGTACTACCTGTAGCCCTTTGCAACTTTTTAATTGGTATGTGTAGTAGTTTTTACCAGCATCATTTAGGTATTTAGTCACTATACGGTGGTCTGCTTCTGTTTGGATCTGTAGTTTTATTTCATGAATATTTCCTTTTTTAAGTGGGATAATGTGGAATTTGCTGTCACCAATCAAAGCAACGAGTTTATTTACAAGTGCATTTGTACTTTGTTCTCGTATGAAAATTGGTGGAGGCCTGGTCTTTTTTGGTTCCCCTACCGTTTTTTCGTTGGGTTGTTCGGTCGCAGAATCAGCCAAGATAGCATATCGGTTTGAATTATTTACTGCAGAGTTTTCATTGCCGTTGCTGGTTCGATTGATTTTGGGTTGATTACCTGCCTTATTGTTTTGAGGGCTGAGCTTTCTCTTGATTTGGATGTAGCGATCCATGCCAGTCTGCACAGTCGAAATCGACTTCTGCTTTTGTTTTGATTCTTCTTTGCGTGCATTATTGTTGTTGCAAACGGTCAGTGCTGCTGAATTATTTACAGCTGGCACAGCGATAATTAGTTGGGCCGCTGACGAAGTTGTTGTTGTGGTAGCAGTGACAGTTGCCAGTGAGGTCACTGCACTCGTTATTGCAGTGTTACAGTTACCCGGGACGGTCGTTTGGCGCTGCGAGAGGAGCGGGGTAGGAGAGGCGGTCTCTTCGCTCCACGACTTGTGAGCCGAAGCAGGCAGAGAGGGTGAGCAAGAACGCGGTCTGTCGTTCTCTGAGGGCAAAAGTTTCGAGTTAGTTGAAGGTGAGGGTGCTCGATCACCGATTTGCGGTGAGACGAAAGAAAAGTATGCATTGTTGCGTTGTAAAGAGAGCCGGCGCTCGTCTTGTTCACATTGTCGCTGAGAACGTATGTCGTTTTGATTCATTGTTCTAAGTCCACATATAACAATTACCAGAACAATATGGAATAATTATTTATTTTAATAAATAATTACTATAGTCAATAATTGTTAGTTGTGCAAACTGCACTTTACACTTTGTGTTTAACTTTCACTATACTGTTGTAGTTTTTAGAACTTGCTATTCGTAGCTTGAAAGAAACACGTCTGCACTCGCCGACGTTCGAATTACCATTAATATATTTGATGGAGAAATTCTCCAGAAGAAACCGTTACTTACGGAACAGCATCAGGACCATATTGACTACCAGAGTTCTGGTAGATACTGCAATTAAATTTAAGAATGAAATAATGAGTGAAATAATTAGGATGGTTAGCACCAGTGGAGTGGAGTGGATTCTAACCAGTCCGAATAGTAGAATACATAAATACATTCGTGCAGATAAAAACAAAAAATTAAGCATATCCATCTATTCTATTCAGTCAAGATAAAGTGCCAAAAAAAAACAGCAAAGCAATTAAGACAAATAATAAAATATTGTCATTGAATCGATTTTTGGCCCAGTATGGGGTTTTGAGAGTTACGGAGAACTGCAAAACTCAAATGCAGAATTTGAAGTTAAGCAACCGATAAGTTTAGAAAAATGTTTCATAACAAACTTATTAATTAAAAAATGCTCATAGCAAAACATAATGCAAACATACATCCAACGAAAATATTAAATTTTCTGTTTAAAAAATTCACTGAGAAAATATTTAAAAGAATGTGTAAAGTGTGCAAGATACAGGCAAATACTGCTCAGCCAAAAATTGGAAATTTACCAAAATATAGGGCTACTATGTCATTTTCATTCATAAATACGGAATTAGATTACGCAGGTCCTTACTTTGTTAAGTGTTAAACAAACCGCGGATAAAAAACATTTAAAGCATTTAAAGGTATGGCAACCAAAGCTATACATTTAAAAATGGAAAGCGATCTTACTTCTGTTGAATTTTTAGCTGCCCTCAGAAAATTCATTGCTAGACTTGGGAAATGTGCCAATATATATTTAGATAACGGAACATATTTTGTAGGAGCTAGATCAGATAGTAAATTAGATCTAGAATTACGTTTTGCCATTCAAGAACATTTAGCGATTGCAGCGCAGCTGGAGAAGAATTGGATTGATTGGCAAATGTCAACCCTTTTTAGATACAAGAAGCAAATAGAAGTTTAAACTCAAGACCATTATACCGTATAGTAAATGTGATGGACCAACAAGAATTGTTAATGCCAGGTAATTTTTTATTGGAATAGGTGAATGAGAAAAGATTTCTGGGTAAAATGGAAAAATAAATATTTGCATACGCTCCAGCAAAGGCATTAATTGAAAGGAGAAATTCCAAATATAGAAGAAGGGCAAATAGTTTTATTAAAGGATAAAAATTGTCAACCAGCAAGTTGGTCTTTAGGAAAAGTGTCAAAAGTCTATTAAGGGAATGATGATTAGGTCCTGGTGGCTAAAATAAAGATGCAGGATGGATTTATCACAAGACTCATTGCTAAAATTTGTGCCTTGCAAGGAATAAAATCTGTTGAAAAGAATTAAAGCCGAATATGACAGAGAGCAATTTGAAGAAAATATGAAGAATTTCTTAGATAACCAGAACAACATTATGTTTATAAAGAATCGATAAAATTCTTTATCTTATAACTTTTATCAAAAGCCTTTTGATTAATAATAATCACGGTAGGCTAAATACAAATAATCTTAGGCCAAATCACCTTAAAAAGAAAGAGCAATAATTCAGCAATAGTTTTCTGAGAATCTAGTAATTCCAGGAAAACTGTCAGGTACGGAACTTAAGGAGGTGTATTCACTGTTAACAGCTACGGTCTTATTTAGCGACTACAAATTTATCAGTGCAAAGGTGCCTCTGTTTAGTAAGCACCCATCTATTTGTTCATTCTGGTGCCAATTGGAATAAAGATAAGATAATAATGGTGTATACAACATCCGAATATTTAATTTATAATTTTTAAATATATTCTTATCACATAATAACGGTATCCACGATCTCAATCTCTATTTTCGATATTGTAAGAATTTGTAAAACGGGCTCTTTTGTCTGGCCGAAATGAAAAGCAAAAGCCTTTTTTTATATCAAATCAGATCTTATTTACTAAGGGGAAAAAAATAGTTAACTCAGTGGTCTATTGATGTTAATTCCACATCCCTACAAAATCATTCTGCCACGTGGAACGAAACAGGCATGTACAAATACTTATAAATATAAAATAATTTATTAATTAATTTACAGGAGGGCCAACAATATTGTTTGCAAATAATGTTATTTAATTTAATTACTTAAGTGGTCAAAGTGTAGTAAAAAAGTAATTGCAAACATCGAAATTAAAACTGTGAAAAAGGTGACAGCTCTAGATTTTCTCAAGGACTCCCATTTCTGCCTTTTCTTGGCTTCAAAGCAAGCAATGGCAAATATAAAAGGCATTTTCACGTTGTCTGATTTTGACAAATAAAATAAAACAGGCGTTTGAGCAGCAAGAAGCGATGAGAAATAAAACATTCCGATAGCAAATCGATACAAAAAATTTTGCGAAAACCAGAGCACCTAAAAACAAAATTGTACGATTTGGCCGAAATCGAAAAAATCTTACGATTACCGGAGCATGCCTGAATATCAGAAATGTCAACTAAATAAGGGAATATGCAAATAAAGTTGGCCCTGGATTTCTGGAATTGATAATGCATGCAGATTCAGCCTTTAAGGCCTGAAAGAGCGGTGAGTTGTATCTAAAAAACAGTAGTCGACTTTAAAAGTTACTTGGCGGGTTGAAAGAGAAAAGCAACTGGTTATTTAAGGTGCCTTGAAATTTCAAGGTCCGAGTACATTGTACAGGCTCTCAAATTAAGTTGGTTGACTTGCCTCAGCAAGGATTTTTAAGCATTGCGCCATATTGTACGGCATGAACCGACGTTAAAGTTTTAGAAAATTTCGGTCCGAAAGGAAAGTGGGACTATCAACAACTTATATAAGAGATGTTAGTGAAGTTCCGAAGCTTATTGTGATCCTAAATCATACTGAAGAATTTGAACAATTGAATAATGAAATTAAATTTTTTAAATAACATCATTACAAATTGAAAGAGTTAGATTTCCATTATATTTGCGGACATGTTGGATTTAATATTGCTTTAATAATGATGGTAATATTAATAATATATTTCCTACGGAAATGTGCTGTTAGGATAAGAATGCAAGCAATATCCTTTGCACGTCCGTTGTTAGTACTTTAGAAGTAAACAGTTGTTTAAAAAAAAAATATAAGCGAAAAGTTAAAAACAAAATTAATACATTTAGTCTAATTTATTTTTATTGTAAAATTTAGATACCCATTTAGCCTTGCAGCCGATTGCAAGAAGCAAGATCGCTACGTTGAGACGTTCGGGACGAGGAAAGCCTCCGAACTGAGACACAAGTAGCTGAGGTCCTTTAAGACAAATAACGTTGGCCCGACGAGTCCGAAAGCATTTAAACAGGTGGGTCCAATCCTATCAAGGACCCGAGTACGCGGCGGGACTGTAGTGAAGACCACTCCGACTGTGTCGGAGATTCCGTAAGTAAACAAGGCGATTTCCTGGAGCGTCCATAATAACCGAGCAAGCGTTGTACCGGCGCCACCAGTCTGAGCAGAGGTGGGGTTGACGTGATGTTAATTCACCCGGCGTCCTCTAGGCACGCAGCCGTTAGTTGCGACTAACAGGGTGTTCGCCTTGAGAGCCCAGTTCACTCTAGAAACAGTGGCGCTTCCCAAGCCCACCTCCTCGCCACCAAACCCGCGAGGCCGCGGCAGTACCTCGCTCGCGAATATTTCCACGTCGGATAAGAGACTCAACCCGGGATACCGAATTTAATTGTTAAAGCGAGTGTAAAATCCCAAATGAGAAGACTTTACTCGTTGAGTTTTTGTAAGAAACTCATTTTATTTGGAAATATCTTCGGTTTAAATAGGTGACATGAGAATCGCATCTTAAAGTAAATGGCCTACGCAGAGGCCTAAGTAAATAGTCCCTTATCGAGGTCCCACGCTCCGGCACATCTGCCTATCTTGAGCGGCGAGGACCTTATCTGTGGTCTCCCACTAAGGGACTATTTTAGGAGGCGGGGAACGATCTCAAGTGACTGACTCATGTAGATTACATGTTTTTGAGCACTGCACCCATGTCGCCTTAGATAACCAAATCCTAAATATAAATTATCGCTCTCGATTCATTTACATAAGATATGAACGGAGCCCAAAATTGTAAGTCTTTAAATATATTCGTGTTCATGTGTGAACATTCTTCCAAAGGGCCAGCAAAGCTGAGATGTACATTTGTATATTAGTTGCATTTATAACAGTAGTGGACTGTATTTACTTGATATACGTTCATTTATTTTGCAACTAAGATTTCAATGGCTTTTAATTTTATTGGATTACAATTATGGCTTTTATTATTTTTAATTCAACAATTTGTACTCAATTAACTTATTTTAAACATTTCGCTTTTTCTATGTAGAAGAACATTTTCTCTTAAACAACGATATAGTGGACTGTATATTTTTTTTGTTATATATGTATAATTTTATTTTTTATTTACTATTGATATTTATAGTACTGGCAACGGACCTGCAAAGATTATTGCTTGCATTCTTTGTTGCACAGCACATTTCCGTATGAAATATATTATTAATACTACCATTATTATTAAAGCAATAATTAATCCAGCATGTCTGGAAATATGATGGAAATCTAAATCTTTCAATTTTTAATGATTCTCTTTCATAAATTTAATTTCATTATTCAATCGTTCAAATTCCTCAGTATGATTTAATATTGATAGTTTCAGCGGATCCCAAATAATCTTCGGCACTTCATTAACTTCTCCTATATAAGGTGTTGATAATAATTCTTCGCTATCGGACTAAATGTTATGGTGGGCAACTAGAATTTTATCGTCGGTTCTTGCCGTACAATATGGCGCAATGCTTAAAACTCCTTGCTGAGGCAAATCAAACAATTCAATTTTAGAGTCAGTACATTGCAGACGGACTTTTGAATTCACAGGAACCTTAAACAACCAACTAATTTTCTTTTCTAACTCTACCCAGTAACTTTTAGAGTCGACTACTGATTTATAGATGCAGTTCGCCGCTTTATTTGGCTTTAGAGGCTGAATCTCACATGCATTATCATTGCCAGAATTCCAGGGCCAACTTCCTTTGCATATTCTCTTATTTAGTTCCCATTTCTGACATTGATTTAATGTGGCTTCCGTCATTATGTGATAGGAATCTATCTCAAAATTATAAATTAAATATTCGGACGTTGTATGCACCATTATTATCCGATCTTCATTTCGAATTGGCACCGGAATAAGCCTGAACAATTTGGATGGATGCCTGCTAAACAGAGGCACTTTTGCACTAATGATCAATTTATCGTCGATGAATAAACCCCTGGCTGTTAACAGTGTATATACTTCCTTAAGTTCCGTACCTGCCCGTTTTCCTGGAATTACTAGGTTCTCCGAAAGACTCTGCTGAATTTTGGCAATTTCTTTTTTAAGCTGATTTGGCCTGAGAATATTTATATTTAGCCTACCGTGATTAATATTAATCAACAAGCTTATAATACCTGCTTGAATTTTTTCGCCTTCTTCAATCAATGAGTGTAGCTGTTTCGTAACCATAAAGAATTTTATTGATTCCTTATAAACATAATAATTTTCTTTAAGAACTTTTGTCATGTTCTCAATTCTTATTTCCATACTCCTAAAATTTGCGTTAACATCTTCGGTGGTTCTTTTTAATAGATTAGAAGTTGAATCGACCACAGATGTTTGTTTTGTTATCTAACAAATTCTTCATATTTTCTTCTAATTGCTCTCTATCATCTTCATCCATTATACCAAATAAAATATGATACAAGGAACCCATAAATTCGAAAGGAGCACGCTTGCTTCTAGAACTAGACTGCATCATAAACAATTTATTGTTTTCTTCAAGTTCCGATAACTGACTTTGCATATTATCTAGTAATGGGTCTAGTGATATATCCTTCCTGCATCTTTACTTTAGCCACCCGGACCTTATCATCATTCCCCTTATGTACCTTTTCCACCTTTCCTAAAGGCCATCTTGCAGGATGACAATTCTCATCCTTTAATAAAACTATTTGCCTCTCTTCTATATTAGGAATTTCCTTTCTATAATTTCGTAAATCGGATCATCTATTTCGTCATTTAATACCGTATTTATTAAGACAGGTTCTTCTACCGACTCCTGCCGAGGCCAAAGTTCTTTTGGGTCGGCTAGCCATTTCGGACCTTTCCACCAAAGATCACAGTTGATCAACTGGTTAGAATCCACTCCCCTGGATGCTAAGTCTGCTGGATTATCCTCTGACTTAACATGATTCCATTCAGTATTTTTTAATTTCCTAATGTCATCCGTTCTTCTTCTTATAAATTTGATCTTACTTTGACCACCGTTAATCCATGCTAAGGTAATCGTGGAAACACTCCAAGCATAGATCTCCATTATATTGTCAATTGATCCTTTTAGTCTCTGGATTAATTCACTAAGCAAGTGAGCTGCACACAGCTCGAGTTTGGGAATTGTCTTCCTATTTTTTAAAGGGTTGACTCTACTTTTGCTAGCTATTATATTAACACGAGGTCCTACTTTAGCATAGACTACTGCAGCATATGCTTTTTCGGAGGCGTCCGCAAATCCGTGAATCTGAATGACTGAAGAACTGTTTGAATTAATCCACCTTGGGATTCGAATATTCTCTAACAATAATAAATTTTCTTTATATTTTTCCCAATAATTTTTATCTTCTATGGATAATTCCTGATCCCATTCACTTTTATTTATCCAAAGTTTTTGAATAAAAAGTTTTCCTGAAACAGTGACTGGTGCCACCATCCTAACGGGTCAAATATTTTTGCTAGCGTTGATAACACAACGCGCTTATTTATATTTTTTGATTCATTACAATTTACGCTGAATTTAAATAAATCATTTTGAGGTTCCCATTTTAGTCCTAAAGTTTTAACACATTCATTTTCGATAATATTGATAACCTTATTTTCCCCTGTGTCCTCCACAGTGGTTAATATTTTGGAATTGTTGGAAATCCATTTCCTTAAGTTGAATCCAACTTTCTGCAATTCATGGGAAATTAATGTTATTAATTTATTATCTTCTTCTACCGAATCAGCTCCAGTCATCTATATGGATGACCTCATCCATATAGAAATCATTCCTAATTATTGCACTAATAACTTGGTTTTTACATTTATATGCAATATCTACCAGAACCCTGGTAGCCAAATATGGTGCAGATGCAGTTCCGTAAGTGATTGTGGTTAATTTATATTTTTTAATTTTTATACCCGTTATTCGTAGAGTAAAAGGGTATACTAGATTCGTTGAAAAGTATGTAACAGGCAGAAGGAAGCGTTTCCGACCATATAAAGTATATATATTCTTGATCAGGACCAATAGCCGAGTCGATATGACCGTGTCCTTCTGCCTGAACGCTGTGATCTCAGGAACTACAAAAGCTAGAAAGTTAAAATTAAGCATACAGACTCCAGACACATAGACGCAGCGCAAGTTTGTCGATTCATGTTGCCACGCCCACTCTAACGCCCACAAACCGCCAAAAACTGCCACGCCCACACTTTTGAAAGATGTTTTGATATTTTTTAATTTTTGTATTGGTCTTGTAAATTTCTATCGATTTGCCAAAAAACTTTTTGCCACGCCCACAAACCGCCCAAAGCTGCTACGCCCACACTTTTGAAAAATGTTTTGATATTTTTTCATTTTTGTATTAGTCTTGTAAATTTCTATCGATTTGCCAAAAAACTTTCTGCCACGACCACTAAACCGCCTACAAACCACCAAAAACTGTGTTTAAGACTCTCCTTCTCCCTTCCACTAGCTGAGTAACGGGTATCAGATAGTCGGGGAACTCGACTATAGCGTTCTCTCTTGTTTCTTTTGGAGAATTTCTCCATAAAATATATTGATATTTTTGTCGGTACATCTTTACAATGTCTGCCGAAACCACAAATTCCCATTTTCTCCATTTAATAATAATGTCATAAATATATTTTTGAACTCGTGGCCCAACCCACATTATGTCGTTCAAACTTTTGTTATTCGTAGTTTTTGCTGAAGCATCAAAAACTACTCTCAATTTGGTCGTAAGGCTTGAATCTTTAATCACTGCCTGGTGCGGTAAAAAATATTTGCCTTCATCACTCACTTCAATCATGTGTCCTAAATCCATGTATTCATTCATGAATTTAGTGTAGTCAACCTTAAGTTTTTCATTTCTTTTTAGTTTTTTTTCCAGATTCATGTAACAAGCTATCGCTTGTTTCTTTCAATCTCCTAAGGTGACATCCTCCTTGAATGGAATTGACACAATGTATCGCCCATCTGAATCTTTTTTTGTTGTTTTGATAAATTTATTTTCTCAGATTTCAGACTCGATATAATCTTTTTCTTCTTCTTCCACTTCCCAGTAGCGAGCTAAATATTTTATTTCTATTTTTGTGGCTACAATGGTTTTTTTTCCTTTGGATTTTTTACATCCGGAAACTATCCACCCGAAATCAGTTTTTTGCCCAAGAAGACCATCTATTTTTATAACTCCATTTTGCAGAATGTGAGTATATACGTCTGCTCCAATGATTAGATCAATACGACCCGGTTTATTAAAATCGGGGTCGGCTAATTTAAAGTTCTTCCATTTTTTCTGATCAACATTAATTGTGTTGACTGGAAGTGCCTTCATAAGCTTTGCGAGAATAAGTGCTTCAATTTCTAAATTTTTCGGAGAATTTCTTATCGAAATAACCGCTTTGTGATTGGAGATGCACGTTCCTGTGGAAGATACTCCACTTATTTCAGTATGAGACCGAAATTTTTAAATTTTAGAATCTGTGCAGACCCTTCTGAAATGATTGTGCTTTGAGAGCCACTATCAATCAATGCTGTTAATTGTTCAAAGCCTCCATACCTCGACTTTACTTGAATCAAGGCCGTGGCCAACAAGGCTGGACCTGTTGTTCTACACGTATTCACTTTTTCTGGATTATGACCTGCAAAGTGAAGTAAAGTGTGGTGAGGTTTACGACAAGTCGAACAAAGCTGCTCGCTTATACATTTTTTACCAAACGGATGCCTCAGACATCTTAGACAAATCCCATTTTTTCTTACCCAGTCAGACCGTTCTGCTGGATTCATTATTTTAAATTTATGGCATTGAATTAAATAATGCCCTGGTAGTTTGCAATATGGACAATTGTCACTATAATTTTTATTCTTGTTATTATTAATCATTTTCTTTACAGGTTTTACTTCTTGTGAAAATGATGATATAGAATTGAGCCTTTGCTCTAAAAAGTCCATGACATCAGAAAGTGCCTTTAATTTTATGATATAAATTGACTCTTTAATCGTGTCAATAAATGTCTTTATTTGCTTATTGGATTCCAAATTTAAATTTGGCATATCCATAAGCCAATTCATATGATCTGAGAATATGTTTCTTTTATTCTCATACCGCTTGGTTAAAAATTCCCAAGTGGCTTCATAATTTTCTTCAGAGCCGAGCAGTAAATGAGTAACGACATTTCTGGCTTCTCCTTTTAATGCTGACTTTAGATAATTAAATTTGAGAGAAGG
Organism: Drosophila santomea; assembly: GCF_016746245.2. Taxonomy (NCBI): domain Eukaryota; kingdom Metazoa; phylum Arthropoda; class Insecta; order Diptera; family Drosophilidae; genus Drosophila; species Drosophila santomea. Next base: position 44,140 of record NW_025319016.1, read on the forward strand.
ACTGAGATCCTCTCTCACATGTATGAGCTCTGTAAAGAGTTCATTAAAAAGATCCCATTCTTTGGAATCACCAAAGAAAGTGGGTATCTGTATTTTAGGCAGGGTTGGTAACTCCTCCGCCTTAACAACAGTCGACATTTCAGCTTTATTTATTGTGCCACTGAGTCGACTATTAATGGCTGTTAGAATATTTTGTTTGTCAAATTAAAGTTCGCTAATTTCTTTTTCAGATAGCGAATTCTCAAAATGACTATTAACCTGTTCGATCAGGTTATCTATTTTATGCCATAAAAATTGAATTTTTTTTTTCCTTATTTTAAGAAAATCTGGACTACTGTCTATTAGTTTAGACGTATCTTCTAGATATACTCGAAATTGGCCAACATTAATTCGGAATAATACTTTAAAAGCGTTGTCCTTTCTGTTTTGTGCTATACCCTCTTTTTCAGTGTGACCACCCATTTCAAGGTTTAATGTAGGGTGGGTGGTTTGATTTAGGGACAGTGTTTGATTTAGGGACAGTGTTTTCTAACGACTCGCCCTTAATTTTTTCATTTTTATTTTTAATTTTTTCTAACACCATCATTATTAAATCATACTGCTTCGTGTTTAAATATTCATGATCGACAACGCCGATCTTCAATAAATTGCTAAGATTAGCAATGAAACATTTTTGAAGCTCATTTAAATTTAGAATTTCTACATCTGTTAATGTTGGTTTCACTTCTAACTTTCTAATTTCCAAAATAATTTCGGACTGCTTCTTAAGGAATTAAATAGTTTTTTCTGACATCATTTTGAAATTTTTTTTTTTTTTTTATATAGATGGGCTTGATTTGATTGTAAGTTCTTAATATATATAGTACGTGTGTATGTATTGTATATGTATTTATATATATATGTGTGTTTGTATAAACAGAAAATTCTTGTTTTGACTAAGCTGATGTCGTCGTTGTTGCTGCTGCTGTTGTTGTTGCTGCTGTTGCTACTGCTGTTGCTGCTTCTGCTGCTGCTGTTGTTGCTGCTTCTGCTGCTGGTAGAGGCTCCTTTGAATTTGACTTCCTTCTCTTCTTTAAGGCTCCGTGGACGTCGATGTTTAAAGATGATTTTTTTTTTGTTCTGTTTTTGGCACGTTTTATTTTTTATTATTATTATTGAGAAATTAACGCATAATTAAAATTATGCGGAATTTTGGATTAGCTATAGCAGCTGAGGGCCTTAAGCTAAGTTATATACATTTTTTTTTTTGGGTTTGGTTATATTATATGTACAAGTGAGGTTCATATTTTACGGTTAATAACTATGTAGTAGTTTTTTAAAGCTAATTTATTTATGTGTAGTGTTGATATTTATGGATATGATTTTTTATTTTTATTTTTGCTTATATAGTATGGTAAAGTTTTGTATTTTTTAAGAATTGTATTGTTTCAAATGAGGTGATTTCTCTAATTGTTTGTTTCAAGAGGTTCGATCTGTTTTGCTGAAGGTCAGGGCAGTCGAGTAATATATGTTGTAATGTTATGTTGGTGTTGCAGGTTGTGCAGATTGGTGGTGGAGTTTTATTGAGTATGTGGCTGTGAGTAAGATTGGTGTGTCCTAGTCTTATTCTTGTGAATTTTATTGAGTCTGATCGTAAGATATTTTTCGTCGGAGCGCTGTCGTGGCTAATATTTTTGTAGTGGATTGAGGAGTTGTTAAAAATTGAAGTTTTAAAGGTTTCAGTGTTTAGTTTGATGTGTTCCTAGATGTCTGATGTGTTAAAGTTTATTTGGGTAATCAAAGGGAAATTATGTGCGTTTTTTGCTGTTTCGTCCGCGAGCTCGTTTCCTGGAATCCCGCAGTGTCCCGGGACCCATAGAATTAAGATTGTATTTCTCTTATATTTGTTTAGGATATTTCTGATGGAGGTGGTGTAGTAGTTTTGGCTTTTTATGTTTTCAATTTCTTTTAGGGCTGATAGGGAATCTGTGCAGATTGCAAATTTTCCTCGTTGTTTGCTGGCGTGGTTGCATGCTGTCAGAATTGCTGATATTTCGGCTGTATATATGGAGGAGTACTGTGGGAGTATATGGTGGTAAATAATTTCTGTTTCCGTTGTTACGCTATATGAGACTCCGCTAGCTGACTTGGATCCATCTGTGTAAAGAAAGTGTCTGCCTGCTAGTGTGTTTTTTAATTCATTGAAATTTTGTTGGTATATTAATGGTGCCGTTTCTGCTTTGGATGAGGTGTGTAGTGAGGTGTTAGTGCTTGTATTACTGCACAGCCAGTGTGGGGTTTTTTCTTTCCTGCTTGTTTTGGGGGATACATCAATATTTACTTTTTTTAATTGTTCTATTGTGTTGTGTAGTGAAGACGGGACTTTTGGTATTCTTTTGGAATTTTTTATTTTGTTGTAAATTTTTTCAATTGGTGAGAACTTGGAGTTGATTATGATTTTGATGTTTTTTTGTGTTGCATATGTTGTTCTATGTTCTATTGGCAGTATGTTAGCTTCATGCAATAGGTTGTTTATTGGGGTGGTACGAAAGGCATTGAAGGCGATTCTTATTGCTGAGTGGTAAATCGTTCTTAGTTTGCTCAGGGTTGATTTTGGGGCATTTCCATAAATGTGTACGCCGTAGTCTATTTTGGACATAATAATTGATTTGACCACATATATTATTGTTTTTGTGTTGCAGCAGAATTTTTTGTTTGCTAGACATTTAATGACGTCTAGTCTTTTAGCTAGTTCTAAAGTAAGATTTTCTATGTGTTTGTTCCATCTGTAGTTTCTGTCTATTGTTATTCCTAGTATTTTGATGGACGTAACATTTTGTATGGGTTTATCGTTGGTATGCAGTGTGAAGTGGCAGGTTCTTTTCCTACAAACGTGCAGATGTTTGCATTTGTTGGTAGAGAGGGATGCACCCGAGTAGTTGCACCATTGATTTATGTCGTTGAGAAGTGCGTCTAGGTTGAGGTTGTTTTGTTTTTTTCCAAGATTGTAAATTATTGTGAAGTCGTCGGCGTAAGCAGTGAAATCCAATTGTTTGTGCGCAGCTAGTATTTTGTTTAATTGGTTGAATGCTATTGCGAATAATATCACAGATAAGGGGGATCCTTGCGGTATTCCATTGTGTAGTGGTTGGGGGTTTGAGTAGGATTTGTTGGAAAGGACTGTTTTTTTCTATTGGTGAGGAAGTTTGTTATGTAGTTGGAGATCCTTGGGCCTATTTTCCAGGCTACGAGTTCGTCAATGATGCTGTGGATGCCTACTCTGTCAAACGCTTTGGCGAAATCTAGTGAGATGATAGACGCGTGGCTTTTCTTTGATAGGGATGCAGTTATCTGATAATCTAGCGTAGCTAGTGAATCGGAAACCGATTTTCCCTTTCTGAATCCCATTTGCCGGTTATCTAGAAGCTTGCTATTTGAAGCTAGCCACCATAGCCGTTTTGCTATTATTTTATCAAGGACTTTGGATATGCATGGATTGAGTGAAATGGGTCGGTAGGAGTTAATGTTGGTTTTGTCCGTGTTCGGTTTGGGTATATGTAGGTATGACGCTGCTTACTTTAAGTTGCTGAGGTATGTATGAGCTTAGGATGTTGTTCAAAAGTTTTAGTCAGTGTTTGAAAAGCTGCAGTCGAATTAGCAGAAGTCGCAATTTTTTTGCTTTTCACTGCTTCTGCTGCGAGCGATATCAGAAAGCGAACAATTGCTTCTGCTTCTGCTTCTGAAAAATCAGAAGTCGCAGTCAAAGCATAAGTAAAAATCCCGCAGCGACGAATATCAAAAATTAGCAGCAGTCGCCGTTTTTCGTTTTTTCGCTTTCTGCTTTGCTGTTGCTTTTCATCGTAGACGTTCGTCGCTGCTGCAGCTACCGACGACTTTCGGAAGTCGTCGGCAGTCGCAGCAGCATAAGTCGGTGCCTTCGACTGTTTGCTGCTTTTGATTTTCGTTGCTATTGCTGCTGACCAACAGTCGCAGCAGCATAAGTCGGTGCCTTCGACTGTTTGCTGCTTTTGATTTTTGCTGCCGAGCAGCATAAGGCGACAGACGCATGAGGCGACAAATTCATTCAGTAGCCGCGACTTTTATTTAATTACGAATGACTAAATTTTTTGGAAATTACTTATAGCGTACTTCTTGTACTTTTTTATTTTTTTGACTTTCTTTTTGTATAATGCTTATAAAATAATACAACTAATCAATTTTAAAAAAATTATAGAAACAAAATTAGCAAAAATAAAAACATAATAGTATATGAATTTTGAAAAATGATACATAAATAAATTTTCATTGCTTTCTGTTATAACTATTATTTTACTTATTTTATAAACCACTAAGAGTAAGTTCATCGTTTTCAAAAAGTGACAAAGTATCAATGGCCATGTCCAAAAAGGTGGGATTTAATTTGACTAGCAATATGTTCTCAAGAACATCCTGGCTTAATCGATTGCGGTAGTCGGTAAGCACCAGCCTCAGAGTGGAGAATGCTCGTTCAATCGACACCTGTTATAAAATAAGAAACTATCTAAGAAGGAACCTAAATTATTTATGCCATTTTTATTTACCTGAGTTGGCGGTACGGCATAACAAACGTTACTAACTGCGTATAACTCCTGGTCAGTATACTGCTTTCCTTTCCAGTAAGATAGCACGTCTATGTCAAATCTTTGATATGCCAGTTGTAGATTTTCAATTTTTGTGTACACGTCTATTGAACTATTTACTTTTGATTGAACGCCTTGCGATAAATAGGCCTCTAACATTTCGTCTTCCTCGTCATAAAAGAAGTTGTCTATTTGATTGAAGCTAGAGTTGGGAGTTGAACACATATTGCCAGTAGGGTTCAGACTATATAGTCTGTCCCAAATTGATTTTAAATGATTTATTGCGTCGGTTTTTTGTTGCGGAGACAATATATGTTGAAAGCGGGGATCCAAAAACAAGCATGAAACAACAAATTTATTATTTAACAATGTTTTTGTTCGTGTTTCTATTGAATTTAAAATTTTATTTCCAATAGTTTTTGTTAAATTGTGACTTGAATCATTGACTATTTTTTCGGTCAATATTTTTAGTTTAAGCCATTGTGCGTAAAAATTACTATAATGTAGTTGCTCCTCTTGGAATCTTTGTATAGATTTTTGCAAGGGACTAAAAACATTACAATATGTTTCAATAAAATCCCAAAACGAGGCATCTACATCAAAATTCTCTTCATCCGTTCTGTTTTTAAGTGACTCAATTTTATTTAAAATATCTTTCGCTTCCAACAAGTTTTTTAGCATTATGTACGTGGATCCCCATCTTGTTAAACAGTCTAATTGTGGCACTTTTAATTTTTTAAGCTCAAATATTTCGCGGTATCCATTCGATGGTTTTCTAATATATTTAGTCATACTCCTACAATTAAGTAGGTATTTAATTATGTCCAATGATTTATTTACATCGAGGGCAACCAGCTGTGCTGTGTGTGCAGCACAACGACAAACTTCAATATTTCCTATTAAAACTTTGGGAATTTTTTCTATTAAGTCTATTTTATCCAAATAATCGTCGTTGGTGCACTCGTAATCGTTCTCTTCATTATTTTGTTCAGACACAAATGACAAAATATTAGTTGCCTTAAGCATATTTGCCCCGTTGTCAGAAGTAATAGATACGATTTGATTTAAATTTATATTATATTTATTAAGCACTTTGATCACTTCGGCTTTTGGCTCCACTTGATCCTGCACCTTTCAACTCAATCATTCCTAATATTATAGATTTTATTTGAGCCGAATTTATATACTGTGCACTTATTCCAAAAATATTTCTGGACATACGCGTTGCACTGTCTATTTTCAAAGATAATAACGTGTTTTTAAGTTCAGCTGTTATATGTGTTCTTATATTATTTGCCACTATTTCCAATGTATTTTTACAGTTTACTGCGTTTAATTTCATCATTTTTATACCCGTTACTCGTAGAGTAAAAGGGTATACTAGATTCGTTGAAAAGTATGTAACAGGCAGAAGGAAGCGTTTCCGACCATATAAAGTATATATATTCTTGATCAGGATCAGTAGCCGAGTCGATCTGGCCATGTCCGTCTGTCCGTCCGTCTGTCTGTCCGTCTGTCCGTCTGTCCGTCTGTCCGTCTGTCCGTCTGTCCGTATGAACGTCGAGATCTCAGGAAGTACACAAGCTAGAAAGTTGAGATTAAGTATACAGACTCCAGGGACATAGACGCAGCGCAAGTTTGTCGATTCAGGTTGCCACGCCCACTCTTACGCCCACAAACCGCCCAAAACTGCCACGCCCACATTTTTGAAAAATGTTTTAATATTTTTTCATTTTTGTATTGGTCTTGTAAATTTCTATCGATTTGCAAAAAAACTTTTTGCCACGCCCACTCTAACGCCCACAAACCGCCCAAAGCTGCCACGCCCACACTTTTGAAAAATGTTTTGATATTTTTTCATTTTTGTATTGGTCTTGTAAATTTCTATCGATTTGCAAAAAAACTTTTTGCCACGCCCACTCTAACGCCCACAAACCGCCCAAAGCTGCCACGCCCACACTTTTGAAAAATGTTTTGATATTTTTTCATTTTTGTATTGGTGTTGTAAATTTCTATCTATTTGCCAAAAAACTTTTGGCCACGCCCACTCTAACGCCCACAAACCGCCCCAAGCTGCCACGCCCACACTTTTGAAAAATGTTTTGATATTTTTTCAGTTTTGTATTAGTCTTGTAAATTTCTATCTATTTGCCAAAAAACTTTTGGCCACGCCCACTCTAACGCCCACAAACCGCCAAAAACTGTCCTTCGCACTTACACTAGCTGAGTAACGGGTATCATATAGTCGGGGAACTCGACTATAGCGTTCTCTCTTGTTTCTTCTGCTGTTTTTAGACCTTCACAAATTGGATCAAGTATGTTTCTCATATTCTGTGAATTTAGATCATTGAAGGGAATGCTATCTTCGGTTACCAATCCTATATATGATCTTATTAGTTGTTTTTTATTTACTTCAATTTTTATTTTTTTTTTCTTATTATTTTAGAAGAAGAACTTGTTGATGAAGTTTCAAGATTTTCTAAACTAATGACATTAACATCAATTTCGTGTTGTTTTTGTAAATGTGCTGTTAAATTTGAAATTCTGTTATTTTTTAGAGAGTTTTTACATATATTACATACAGCTAAGCCCTCGACTGCCTTATTTTCAAAATATTTCCAAACTTCACTTGGTGCCATGGCTAGCAGAAATATGCAAGTGAGCGTACGTGTCAATCAAGCAGCAAACGTTTTACAAGTAAAATTAATATGAGGAAATAAACGCTGCGACGGCAGCGGTCGCTGCGGATGACTTCCAAAATTTGTCGCCTCATGCGTCTGTCGCCTTATGCTGCTGCTCGGCAGCAAAAATCAGAAGCAGCAAACAGTCGAAAGCACCGACTTACGCTGCTGCGACTGTTGGTCAGCAGCAATAGCAACGAAAATCAAAAGCAGCAAACAGTCGAAGGCACCGACTTATGCTGCTGCGACTGCCGACGACTTCCGAAAGTCGTCGGTAGCTGCAGCAGCGACGAACGTCTACGATGAAAAGCAACAGCAAAGCAGAAAGGGAAAAAACGAAAAACGGCAACTGCTGCTGATTTTTGATATTCGTCGCTGCGGGATTTTTACTTATGCTTTGACTGCGACTTCTGATTTTTCAGAAGCAGAAGCAAAATCATGTGAAATGAAACTTACGGCAGTTTTTTAAACGCTGGTTTTAGTAGTCTTTTATGTAGGTTTGTGGATAGGTTCTTAAGCATAGGATAGCTTATACGGTCTCGGCCTGGAGTTTTTCCTTTGAGTTGGTTAAGTGCAGCAATAAGTTCTGTAAGAGATATGTCCTGTTCGATGCTAAGCGCTGTAGGGGATGGGAAGTGTGTGTGAGGGATTGGATTTGCTTTCCTTTGTATGAATGCTGTGTGGAAGTTGCTGTCAAGCGATGCTTTAGACCAGTGGGTGCATAGGTTGTTGGCTATTTCATTTTTGTCCATAATGCTTTGTGTTGTGTCATTGGGATCGATAAGGCAGTGGATGTGGTGCCTAGTTTTCAGGCCGCAGAAATGGTTTATTTTAGTCCAAATTTCTCCAATGGGTGAACTTGGGCTAATATCGGTTGTAAAGCTTTCCATTGCTAATTTTTTTCTTATTTTTATTTCTCTTTTGAGTTTGGCGTTGGCTTTTTTGTAGGCTAATACGGTTGTCATATTAGTGTTTCTGTTGAGATTTTTCCATGCTATTTGCTTTTCATTTCTTAATTGTTGGAGGGTTTGGTCCCACCATGGAACGTTCCACTGTCTTTTAGACTGGTGTGAATGGATTCATTGGCGGATTGAATTATTATTCTTGTAATAATAGCGAGTTCTTTATTAACATTGGAGCTTGGGGGCTTTTCATTAGACAGCTTATCCGCAATTTCCTGGAATAGGGGCCAGTTTGCTTTCTTAAGGTTAAATCTTGGTCTTTCGATTGGGTTGTTCATGTTGTGTTCTTCGAATAGGTCTATGTAAATTGGATAATGGTCGCTGCCTGAAAGCGAGCTGTCCGTATACCATTTTGAGTTCAGGCTAATAGGGGGTGATGCCATGGAAAGGTCTATGTGTGTGAATGTATGATGTGTGGTAAAGTGGGTTACTGAGCTGTTGTTAAGTGTAACGAGTGAGTTTTGGTTGATAAATTTAAATAATGCGTTTCCTCTTTGGTTGTTGGTTTGTGAGCTAGAGGGCTGCATAACACCGGCAAATGAGACATTCGTGTTGAAACGAACGAAGTGAATTCGGCGCGTTTGCAAATGAACGAAGTGAAGTCGGCAACGCGCGCCTACTTCAATTCATTCAATTCAAACGGCACATTCTGAAACGAATGAAGTGAAGACCGAGTAAAGTGAATGGGTGATTCGAATGTCTTGTCTGCGTATGTGTGTGTGTGTGTGAGTTTCAATAAAAGATGCTAAATTCGTGTTTTAATATTATTGTTTATTATTACTTAACTTATAATACATTATATTCTTATCTTATAAATATATATATATTTTTTCTTTAATTTTCAATGTGATTGTGTAAAAACATAATTTTATTAATATTTTCCGAGTTAAGCGAAATGGCAGATAAACGATGCGTCGCCTGACGTTAGCTATATAAACGATTTTATTATTTTGTTTTTACTATTCTTTTTTAAATATTTATATTTGACAACACCATTTATATATTCGTATTAGACAAATGCTACAATATTATTAAATAAGACGCACACGCACATAATAATACACAAACACAGAAAACTTAGACTTACCTCCGCGCTGTCCGAACTCATTTTACACAATGACAACATAAAGTATTCAGAGTACTCTGAATTTCTATTGAAAATTCATTGTCTTCATGTAGTTTTCGCGCGCATTCATTGACTTCATTTCGCTCGGGTGCCCAAAACTCCGAACGCATACGAAGTGAACGCAAAGAGATCGCGACAACTGAATGGTATGTATTCTGAATACATACTAAAACGAATGAGTACTCTAAATGCAAACAAAGAGAATGGTGTTATGCAGCCCTCTATTGTGAGCCCCAGCTCCTATGCCAGCTATTAAAATCTCCCTTTATTAGTAGGGGTCGTTGTAAGTTGTCGTATATATTTCTGAGGTTTTGTATTGTAAAAGGTTTGTTGGGTGGGATGTAAGATGATGCTATGGTGAACTTGAATTTGGAATGAATTGTTACTGTTATTGTGTCAAAGTCAAAGGCGCTGACTTGTATATTTTGATGTTGTAATGAGTTATGGACGAGGAGAGCAACTCCTCCAAAACTGTTTGTGGCTGTGTTTTCGTGATAGATAGTGTAGTTAATTGGAATAGGTATGTTTTGAGTAGAGTGTAAGTGTGTTTCTTGTATGGATTGGGTTGTGTTTTTTTATAATAATTTGGAATTAGTTATAATTTTTAATGTAACCGTTCATGTTCCACTGTATTACTTTTAGCATTTTTTTAAATTGGGATTTTAATTAATTAGGGAAATGGAGACAATTTACCTGTTTTAATGTATAATTGCATTATATTTTTTTTGTATTTATTTTATTTTTGTTTGTATTAGATACTGTCGCTGTCGCTGTTAGGAAGTGGGGTTTGGTTCCTATTGTTATACCCGTTACTCGTAGAGTAAAATGGTATACTAGATTCGTTGAAAAGTATGTAACAGGCAGAAGGAAGCGTTTCCGACCATATAAAGTATATATTTTCTTGATCAGGATCAATAGCCGAGTCGATTTGGCCATGTCCGTCTGTCCGTCCGTCTGTCCGTCCGTTTGTCCGTCTGTCTGTCCGTATGAACGTCGAGATCTCAGGAACTACAAAAGCTAGAAAGTTGAGATTAAACATACAGACTCCAGGGACATAGACGCAGCGCAAGTTTGTCGAATCATGCTGCCACGCCCACTCTAACGCCCACAAACCGCCCAAAACTGCCATGCCCACACTTTTGAAAATTTTTGTAATATTTTTTCATTTTTGTATTGGTGTTATAAATTTCTATCGACTTGTCAAAAAACTTTTTGCCACGCCCATTCTAACGCCCACAAACCGCCCAAAGCTGCCACGCCCACACTTTTGCAAAATTATGTGAAATTTTTTCATTTTAGTATTGGTGTAAATTTCTACCGATTTGCAAAAAAACTTTTTGCCACGCCCACGCTAACGCCCACAAACCGCCAAAAACTGTCAGTGTTGAAATTTCTTCTTCGCTCATCCACTAGCTGAGTAACGGGTATCAGATAGTCGGGGAACTCGACTATAGCGTTCTCTCTGGTTTTTTTGTTGTTTTTGTTCAGTTTTTTCTTTAGATTTAAGGGGCTTGGCGAGAGTGTTTTGTTTGTTGGTGTAGATTCTTAGTTTTAGGTTTTCTTGTATTGAGGAGTTCAGTTCTGATGTAGATGCAGTGATCGGGGTGGTGTCCATGAGTGTGTCGAGGTCATCATATGTTGTTGTGTTTCTAGATGGGGGTTTAGCGGCTGCAGAGGTGGAGTCAGTTTTTTTTCCGTTCTGAAGTGAGTTGGGTAAGACGATGGGTAGTTCGGAGATTGGCGTGGCTTCTTTTATTGTTTTTTCGGTTGTTATGGTTGAGTATAGAGTAGGTTGGTGGGTATGTCGTGAGTAGTAAATCATTAGGGCCTTTTTGTGGTCGACTTTTTCGAGTGTTTTTATAGATGTTAGTTTCTTTTGTTTTATAAAGGGCATGTTTTTTCTAATGGGCTATGCTTGTTGTCAGGGATATCGTATTTGCAGTTTACGCAAAATTTAGTTTTGGTGCATATTTCGTCTGTTGTTGTGTGTTGTTCTGCGGAGCAGTTGATGCATATTTTGTTTGATGAGCAAGCAGTTGTAGGATGTACAAATCTTAGGCAGTTTCGGCATCTGAGTGGAAGAGGAATATATGGGCGTACATTCACTCTCTCGTATCCAATCATCAGTGTCTCTGGAAGCGTTAGTGATGCAAAGGTGATAATGATGAGGCCAGTTTCTTTAGGTTCGTTGTTTTCAATTTTTTTAATTTTCCGTATTTCTGTCACGTTTTGGGGTTTTAGTTCATTTACAATTGTTTCGTCGTCGATGTTACGGAGATCATTGGAGTATATAACTCCTTTGGAGAAGTTGAGGGTCTTGTGCTCACTTACTTCTACGGGGAAGTTGTGAAAGTTGACCATTTTTAGAAGTTTTTGTGTTTGTAGGGTATCTTTAGTTTTGATTAGCATCGATCCTTCTTTTGTGACCTTGGCTGTTTCCACTTCACCGTTGCATGCGTAGTCAATAACTTTTTTCCTTAAGAATGGGCTTACATTTTTAAATGTTTCATTGTCTGTTATTTTTATGATTATGAATTTGGGTCCAGTGTCGGATGATTTAAATAATCTATTTATATCGGGAGGAATTGTTGTTGTTGTTTATTGGGCACTAGCCCTTTTTGCTTTGTCTCTTTTTTTTGTTTCTCTTTTTATGTCGTTTGTTTGTCCAAAAAAAAAAATTTTATTATATGGTTAGTGTTGTTGTTGGTTTTTAACTGATAAGGCGAATAGGTCCGCTGTTAATTAGTCGCACGTCTTTACTTCTCGAAGCTTGGAGTGGTACTGTGGCACGTTTTATTATTTTTGTAGTCCAGTCAGATTTTTTGTTTTTTAGCCATTTATTTCGGCACTTATGCTCTTTTGGCATATACACTGCACTCTATTTATGAGCTGATTTAATGCTATTAGAGCATTTATAAGGCACTGTTTTCAGGCACTTTTTATTTAATTTATGTTCTTTTGGCATATACACTGCACTCTCTTTATGAGCTGATTTAATGCTATTAGAGCATTTATAAGGCACTTTTGATATGCACTTTTTTTTTTTAATTTCACAATTGCTGATGTATGGCCTCAAGCACGCCTTACCACAATTTATAATGGTACACAAAGCAACATTTAGCTATAGACTATAAGGTGCTTGTTTTATTTAAAACATAGAAGATTCTTTTGTATCTTTTTGCTTTTTATATTTATACTCTGTTCCTTACCATATAGGGGGAAACAAGAGTTAATTATTTTTGCTACCTTTAGTTGCAAGATTAGCTTAGCAATGCTTAAAGGAGCTGGCCTTTCTCTGAGTCCCTTACCATATAGGGGGAAACTGCAGAGTCGATTTAAGGCTCGATTGACCAAATGTAAAATCCCAAATGAGAAGAATTTACTCGTTGAGTTTTTGTAAGAAACTCATTTTATTTGGAAATATCTTCGGTTTAAATAGGTGACATGAGAATCGCATCTTAAAGTAAATGGCCTACGCAGAGGCCTAAGTAAATAGTCCCTTATCGAGGTCCCACGCTCCGGCACATCTGCCTATCTTGAGCGGCGAGGACCTTATCTGTGGTCTCCCACTAAGGGACTATTTTAGGAGGCGGGGAACGATCTCAAGTGACTGACTCATGTAGTGTGCACTTAGATTACATGTTTTTGAGCACTGCACCCATGTCGCCTTAGATAACAAAATCCTAAATATAAATTATCGCTCTCGATTCATTTACATAAGATATGAACGGAGCCCAAAATTGTAAGTCTTTAAATATATTCGTGTTCATGTGTGAACAGCGAGTCAAATTTATAAAACTGTTTCGGATCCTGCGCGAGCTATAACGGTTTAAATAGTTTATCTAACTCTTAGCATTAAGCATGGTAAGGTTCATCAGAGCATTTTAATATTTAGAAGGGATAGACTGAGAACCGTCTTTTTTTTGGGGGACTACATAGTGCCAGGTATATATATATTTGAATCACCTAGAACTACCAATTGTTCCCTATCATAAAGTCTTTTCGAAACGGATTGGATATAGGAGGGTCAAAAGTAGCTCAGGGTATATTAATGTCACTTAGAACAACCAGTAACCTAACAGTAATTAGGACTCCACTTCCCCGCCTGGAGGGACGATCATGCCTGTATACTGTGTACATACCGGGGAAAACTTCAGAGTTACGTATCTCCGGTTCTAAACAAGGTTTCCACGGACCTTTTTTTCCTATTTTTAATCATAGCTTCGAACTCTTTCACCACCATACTATCCGGCCAAAAATCACCAGAAAATATGGTCAAAAATATTATAGGCTTTTGTTTCGTTTTGTCTTGTCAAACATCAGATGACGAGAAACGATCGCTAACAATGCGATAGCTGCCGATCTTGGCAACATTTGAGGATTCGCAGCGATTGACAGCTGTTCAGTTGTGGAGTCCTGTTGATCAGTTGCCAGTGGCTGCAGAGTGTTTCCCTTAGGCACCCTACCATAAGAAGCGTTCTTGCGCTTTGTATATTCTTCTAATAGCACGGAAAGGAGATTATCAGCACGACGAAAATTATCTCTAGCTACGCTAAAAATGCTGATCAGTCCTTTAAAGCCGCCATTGTTTTGGTGAAAAAGCCTTTTATCATTACCTAATAACTTATTACTAATGCCGTCTTTAGGGACTTAGGGTCCGCTTGAAAAATAAATTATTTTGATTTGATTCTACAATATTAATTTGCGCTTAAACAATAAAGTGCTTAACAGCATTGATTGAAACGATATCCTGTCAGGCTGGAATTACAAATAAATCATTCAAAAATTCAGACCTATGAAGTAGTGTTAAGTAAATATACTAAACTTTCTTTCAAGGTATCACTAGTCAAAGGAAACTACCCACAACATTTTATAAAATTATGGGAAAAGTATGATAACGAAAAGGGATCTGAGAACGACCATCCGCGACTTTTTGGAGACAATCAACTTTTTGTCATCCTAGAACTGAAGTTTGCAGGAAGTGACATGGCGAATTTTCCATTTTTAAATTCAGAACAATCATATTACGCTTTACTACAGGTAACTCCCATATATATTTTTAAAATATAATATTTAATTTAATAACTTTATTTATAGATTATTCTAGCGCTTGCTGTTGGTGAAGAAGAGTATCAATTTGAGCACAGGGATCTTCATTTGGGAAACATATTGATTGAATACACCAATAAGAAGCACATAATTTTTACATTAAAAAACACTCATTTAACTGTGCTTTCAAAAGGAGTGAACATGACTATTATTGACTATACTCTTTCAAGAATAACCATTGATAGCTGCTGCTATTTTAATGACCTCTCAAGTGATGAGGAACTTTTTCAGGCAACAGGAGATTATCAATACGATGTTTATCGACTGATGCGGAATGAATTGAAGTAAGTAAACCCATCAAAACTCACAGTTTTTCTTTAGATATCCTTATTTAAAAATGGAACAAGAGAGAACGCTATAGTCGAGTTCCCCGACTATCTGATACCCGTGCGAAGAAGAAATTTCAGCACTGACAGTTTTTGGCGGTTTGTGGGCGTTAGAGTGGGCGTGGCAAAAAGTTTTTTGGGAAATTGATAGAAATTTACAAGACTAATACAAAAATGAAAAAATATCAAAACATTTTTCAAAAGTGTGGGCGTGGCAGCTTTGGGCGGTTTGTGGGCGTTAGAGTGGGCGTGGCTCACAAATTTCTGGGATACCGATAGAAATGGGCAAAACCAATAGAGAAATGAAAAAATATCACCACATTTTTCAAAACTGTGGGCGTGGCAGCTTTGAGCGGTTTGTGGGCGTTAGAGGAGGCGTAGCAAAAAAATTTTTGGGATACCGATAGAAATGGGCAAAACAAATAGAGAAATGAAAAAATATCACAACATTTTTCAAAACTGTGGGCGTCGTAGCTCTGGGCGGTTTGTGGGCTTTAGAGTGGGCGTGGCAAATACATTTTTGGCACACCGATAGAAATTTACAAGACTAATACAAAAATGAAAAAATATCCAAACCCTTTTCAAAAGTGTGGGCGTGGCCGTTTTAGGCGGTTTGTGGGCGTTAGAGTGGGCGTGGCAACATGAATCGACAAACTTGCGCTGCGTCTATTTCCCTGGAGTCTGTATACTTAATCTCAACTTTCTAGCTTTTGTAGTTCCTGAGATCTCGACGTTCATACGGACAGACGGACAGACAGACGGACGGACAGACGGACATGGCCAGATCGAACCGGCTACTGATCCTGATCAAGAATATATATACTTTATATGGTCGGAAACGCTTCCTTCTGCCTGTTACATACTTTTCAACGAATCTAGTATACCCTTTAACTCTACGAGTCTGAGAGCGTGCCCTATCTACATCCATTTTTTCTTCCTTATTTGTATGTGAATCGGGGACTCTTCTGTAACGCGCCACAGTTCTGTGTTGGCTATTCTGTTTGGCCAGAATACCCCACATATGACTCTCAGGCATTTGTTGCTGAAAGCCTGTAGCTTCTGCGTTATTTTCTTCGTGGCGAGCCATGTCTCACTTCCGTATAGCAGTATGGATTTCACACACGCATTGTAGATCCTGAGCTTTGTTCGTCGGCTGATTTGTCGGTCTCTCCATATGCGGTATAATCTCCCAAATGCTGAGCGGGCTTTGCCAAGACGGCTGGAGACATCATCATCCACTTCACCACTGTTGGATATGATGGTGCCAAGGTATGGGAAACTGGTAATGAACTCGATTGGGTTCCCATTTATGTTGATGTTTCCTTGGCTGGATTGGTTGAAGCGCATAGCTTTGGTTTTCGCTATGTTTATCTCGAGCTCTACGCTGCTGGCTATCCTGACGAGGTCGTCACTTTTCCTTCCATTGTATGTCGTCGAGTCTGTGCGATATGAGACAGATGTCGTCTGCGTAGTCCAAGTCCTCAAGAGAATACTTCGCTCATTAACTCGTCGACTGCGATGTTGAAGAGGAGTGGTGACAGCGGGCATCCTTGCCGAATTCCGGTGTTTGTCTGGAAAGGTGCACTAGTTTTTCCATTGTGCAGTACCACCAGGTTGGCATCGTCATACATCGATTTGATGATGGCGATGAGATTTGCAGGTACTCCTTTTCTTGCAAGTGCTCGCCATATTGCTGCTCTTTCAACTGAGTCGAATGCCTTCTTGAAGTCGATGAACAGGAGGTAAAGCGGGACTCTCCATTCCACAGCTTGCTCGGTTATTATGCGTAGTGTATTTGCCTGGTCTACGCAACTCCTGTGTGGTCTGAAGCCTGCCTGTTCGTCTCGGATTGATGGCTCAATTTTTTCCTGGAGGCGTTCGTTCAGAAGTGTAGCTTAGATCTTGTAGCTGGTGTTGAGCAGTTGTTGCAGTCACTAAGGTCGCCTTTTTTGGGAAGCTTCACAATGATTCCGCTTTTCCAGGAGGCTGGCACCGTCTCGCCTTCCCATATGCGTGAGAAATGTGGATGCAATATTTCAGCCATCAGTTGGGTGTCAACTTGAAGCAATTCGGCTGGTATGTTGTCTTCGCCAGCTGCCCGGTTGTGCTTCAGCTTCTTTATTGTATTCACGATTTCTCTTACATTCGGGGGTGCAGAGGGTATCCTGCTACTCCCACTTGGCGGCACAACACTCCTGTAGTCTATGGCCACGTTTGGTGATG
The DNA here is from genome assembly GCF_016746245.2 of Drosophila santomea. Taxonomy (NCBI): domain Eukaryota; kingdom Metazoa; phylum Arthropoda; class Insecta; order Diptera; family Drosophilidae; genus Drosophila; species Drosophila santomea. The sequence goes on from NW_025319016.1 coordinate 61,165, forward strand.
TGGTGTGGCTAATTCCCATGAAGTGTTGTCGCTATCTTCGGATTTGTGCGTCATTATTGGATAGGAGGTTACCTTCTAGATCTCTGACTGGTTTGTTCTGTTTGTGATGGGTTCCTGTGAACCGTGCAATCTGCTGGTATAGCGGGCGCATGTTGTTCTCGCCGTTTGCTCGTTCTGCGTCTGCCGCAAGTCTGTCCAGCTGTGCTCTTTTGTCCTTTCTGGCCGACCTTTTCACCGCTCTGCATAGTCCGTGATACTCCTCACGGTACTGTGTGAGCTGGTCCGCCAAATGCTTCAGGTGGTTCCTCCTTCTAATCAGGTCCCAGGTCCCTTCAGATATCCAGTTCGATCTTCCGCGTTGTTGCAGGCCGAGTATTTCCTCCGCCGTGGTCCTTAGTTGCCTGCAGGTGTGCTCCCATGGGTGGTCTTCTAGGGGGATCAGCTGTTCTCGCAGCGTGGACGTCATTCTCGTCCTCAGAGTAGAGTCGCTAAGAGGTGCAGGTTCAGAGGTGGCGCTCGCCGGTGTTGACTGTTGCCAGTGTTCCTTGAGTGGTTGCGGTTGAGCTTTATTGAAAGTTCTCCATTGGTTGCGCGTATTACCACTTGGAGATGTCCAGGAGTATTTGTGGACATCTTTGTGTGGGAATATTGTGCCGCCGATGACCAGTTGGAATAGCTGGCAGAGTTCCACTAATCTCTCTCCATTATCGTTGCGAGTCCCAGTTCCATGCTGGCCCATGACAGATCTTAGTCCGGTGTTGTTGGGGCCAATTTTTGCATTGAAGTCACCCATGAGGATGTTAATGTCACCTTGCCGTAGCTTGTTGAGGGTTGCTGTAAGGGCAGTGTATCGTCGTCCTTGGTGTCGTCGTTTGCGTCTTCCGTCGGGGCATAGCATTGAGTAATGTTTATGTATCTAGCTCTACAACTGAACCTGGCGTTCATGATTCTATCAGAAATGGGTTCCCTGGAAACTAGTGCCTTCTTTATGCGCTTGGACACGAAAATTCCCACTCCATATCTGCTGCCGTCACTGTTGCCACTGTGTAGGACTAGATTGCTATCTGATGTTGTTGTTTCCTTACTGCCAGCCCACCTCATCTCGCTGATTCCAGCTATTGCAATGTGGAGTTTTTCCATCTCCGCCTCGAACGGTGCTAACTTAGATGGTTCTCTTAAAGTTCTAACGTTCCATTGTCCAATTCGTGTCCGTTTTGATATGCCTATAGTCGTTATCGAATTTGGGGAGCCGTTTATGTTTAAATTTCTCGTATTAGTTTCAGTAATCGTTGTAAGTTTTTCGACCGATCTGGTGATTGGCCAGATGCGGCTTATCCCAGTGGTGGGGCTGCCACCTGTCGCCATGGCATTGGCGTCTACGGTGTTGTTATGTTATTCGTAGAAAAGCGAACAGTCTGGTAACGCGCTCGCCCTGCTGGGTGTTGTTGCTGTTCGCAGAAAAACACAGGGTGCGCTTGGTACTATGTGGGTGCCCTCGTTTTTTTCTCCTATGTAGTGAGGATGGGGGTGGGGCGTTGCCGAAGTTGCCGAAAATTGTTGTAATAGTCATTTATTATGTGGAAGAATACTTTCTAAAAGTTAGAAAAGCATTTCAGAGAGGAAGTTCTTTTATGGCCGCATGGCCATGGGGTTGGGTTTGAACCCACGACCCCGTGGTTAGCAGGTAGTTGCGCTATCCACTACACCACGAGGCCCCCAACACACATTACATCATTTAATCGACAGCTCAGCTGAACGGTCGGAATGGACATCGACGACCCTCTAACTGTTAAACAAGATTAGACGTTCAAATTGTAAATTATATGTATATACCATTTGGAAAACATTTGGAAACAAACTTGCGCTGCGTCGCAACTTTCAAGTTTTTAGAGTTTCTGAAATCGATTCGTTCATTTTACTGGCCAACGAGCGGACAAACGGACATGTCCAGATTGACTCAGCTTATGATATTAAACAATATATATATTTTATATGGTCTGAAACGCTTTCTTTTACCTGAATCTACTTTTCAACGAATCTAGTTTACCCTTTTACTCTTCGAGTAACGGGTATAAAAAATTATTACTCTACGAGTAAATGGTATAAATTACATGAGGTCAAAATTTGTTCAGTTGCAGAATTAGGTGTATGTTCTCGGTATTGAATATCAGTTCAAACGGCCATAGGCTCTAGTCCGGGATCCACTGGCATAGGCGTGTTCCTATCAATTCAGACTGCAAAATGCAGAGCGACAATAAACGAGTATCAAATAACCAGTCCAGCGGGCGCAAAATAGGGGAACTATTACTCCTGGGTAGGAACTCTTAGCCCATAGAACCTATTATGGGAGTAGACAAGAGGAAGCTCTAGTCCAGTATAAAAGACCACCACAGAAAGAAAATACAAACTCGGGAGAAGACAGTCTCGAGAATAGAGGGTCGTGGAAAGACAGCCTAGAGAGATAGAGATTCCGTGTCCAAAGGCTGACTACCGATCTCGGGTCCAAGGTGGGACACAGAAATTTCGTTCTCAAGACAAATAGAAGATTTTGAGTCTAAAGCTTCCGACAACGCAGCCAATGTGATCAACACCGTGAAACTAATAGGCCACAAGGTCGAGTGCAACACACACATAAGTTCAATGCCATAGTGCTAGTGTTTCCCACGATGCTGAAACTAGAAATGACTTACAAGCGATCAGTGCACCGGCGTCGTGACCATCAGCATCCAGCATTCCACATTGACAATAAGTCTAAGACGTCAAAATCTGGCATTTTTAAATGCCAGACAAACAAAATAATGGCAACACAATATCACCCAAAACAAGTGTAGTGACCAAGTAATTGGAGAATATATATGTACATATGTGTAATTCCAACTTCATGACTAGTAACACTTAGGATCCAAAGCGTTGAGATTACATCGCCTTGGATTAGAGTTTGTCAGAACAAAGTTCACCGATTTTCTTTATATCCTTTATATATATTCTTGTGCAAATTTTATTTCTTTCTATTTTCAACATGTTTTTGGAATAATGTTCACACAAGAGTATTAAGCACTGAAGGTATTTTAATTTTTATACCCGTTACTCGTAGAGTAAAAGGGTATACTAGATTCGTTGAAAAGTATGTAACAGGCAGAAGGAAGCGTTTCCGACCATATAAAGTATATATATTCTTGATCAGGATCAATAGTCGAGTCGATCTGGCCATGTCCGTCTGTCCGTCCGTCTGTCTGTCCGTCTGTCCGTCTGTCCGTCTGTCCGTCTGTCTGTCTGTCCGTCCGTATGAACGCTGAGATCTCAGGAACTACAAAAGCTAGAAAGTTTAGATTGGGCATACAGACTCCAGAGACATAGACGCAGCGCAAGTTTGTCGATTCATGTTGCCACGCCCACTCTAACGCCCACAAACCGCCCAATACTGCCACGCCCACACTTTTGAAAAATGTTTTGATATTTTTTCATTTTTGTATTGGTCTTGTAAATTTCTATCAATTTGCCAAAAACCGTTTTGCCACGCCCACTCTAACGCCCACAAACCGCCCAAAGCTGCCACGCCCACACTTTTGAAAAATGTTTAGATATTTTTTCATTTTTGTATTAGTCGTCTAAATTTCTATCGATTTGCCAAAAAACTTTTTGCCACGCCCACTCTAACGCCCACAAACCTGCACTTCTACTAGCTGAGTAACGGGTATCAGATAGTCGGGGAACTCGACTATAGCGTTCTCTCTTGTTATGTTTTATAATTTATATTTTTTAAAATTAACTCTTTAGCGACGAGTATTAGCCTTGTTGATGTATTCACAAAGACAAGAGCCTTCAGATCGATATTTGTAGTCGTGAAAAGCTATCAGCTTTGATGACGTGTGCACCTGTGCCCGGTGGTGAATTCAATATTTTCCGTAAAACAAATTATTCTCAACTGATGGAGCTTTGGTATACTAGAATGGCACTAGCCAACAATATATTAATTATTAAAAATGTTACATGAATACAATATGTAGACGGATCAACAGCAGTACGGACAACGCAAGAAAGAGTGAAGAAATAATAACAAGACAAAATGCACGAGTTCCCCGACATTCAGATACCAGATACTTAGCGAGTAAAAATGCAAACGAGAAGTTTGAACATTTGTGGGCGTAATGGGACTGAATTTGTTTTTAGGGGAGAGCATCGACTTTTCCAGCGGGAAACGGTGCCCACATTTTTTTTAAATCGCCATTATTGCGGTTACGCTCTTACAAAGGTATGTTGTAAGGCGCTAGCTTGGTATTCAATTTTTCCCAGTAATTAATTGTAATTTTATAAACATATACCTTTGCTTTTGTTTTATGAGATTCTGAAATCTTCTTCTTAGCCAGTTGACGTACAACTTGCAACATTTCGGCTGTTTTCAGAGCCACATAATCAATTAATGATTTAGAATTTCTTGGCGGCACATAATCTGTGTTTTGACCTCAACTGAGAAAATCCCATACTTTTGTGACTGCTCGATCTTAAGGATGGCATTTATGTTAACGTCCCAATTCTTATGATCTGTGCCGATATACAGTGTATTTGCAGCAAGGACCTATTTACTCTATCACTTAAGTTAGCTTGTGGTTAATAAATAGATGTGCAAATTTGCTTGACTAATTTACCTTTAAACGCTCTAAAACAGGATGACTTAAATTATGACCCGTTATCCGTTAGTACTGATTCTGCTGTGCCAATGGTCTAAGAACTTTGTTATGCCTTTTTGTTGACTTACAATTGAAACCGCTTTAGACATAGTTACAAAAATTTGAGTTAGCATTTCTGGCCATCATTGACCCCGAGATTAAAAAGCCGTCAGTGATTGTCAAGGACTTGCATTTTCAATTCCGCATACTGCTCTGAATTAAACTCCTTTGAACTTATATCATTAATGGTCCTCCGTTTACTATATCTGAAACAACTTCTTCGCGACGCAAGACTGCATCGGCGGCAACATTCTCTGTTCGTCGGCCATATAATTAGCCAGTGAATACAAGCATGGTCCGTTATAACGATAACCTCTTGCTCGTCGATTTAGGCTCTGTAGCAGAGTGAAACACGTCGGTTCAGTTCGAGATCACTCGCCAGCCTTAATCCCTTTATTTTGTTCTTTCGCTCGTTCGATCGTTTTACACACATATATATCACAGGGTTGCTTAGGGCTGCTATAAAAGAGTGTGTACAAAACAGAAATGCTTAAGGATACTATAAAAGAGTGTGTTTACATACAAAACAGAAATGCTTAGGGCTACTATAAAAGAGTGTGTATATATACAAAAACTGCTTTTAGAAATTTGACGGCATAAAAACTGAAGATGAGGTGAGCTTGATCTTGGTCTTGGCAAATGCATCCGCCGCTTTTTAAATACGCATAAGAACTTTGTTTTCCTTGAGAAATTCATTAGTGGAACGGCAATTGTAGCATAAATATCTACAAAACGTCTGTACCGTCCGGCTTCACCAAGAAATCTTCGCAATTGTTTCGCTAATGTCGCCTCTAATGTAAAGTTGACCACTCTATGCAGTTCTTCTGGTGTACCATGCTAGAACCGAAAACCAAATTGGAATTTTGGGATCGCCTTGGCAGCAGCATTAACTTTTAGCAGTTTGTTAAAGATTATCCACTCCATAATTTTTCCATTAAACGAAAGATGGCTGATTGGTCTATAGGAGTCCACCTTAGTTGGTCGTTTTCTTGGCTTGAAAATTATGATTATGTTGGCAGACTTCCAGACATTTGAGAAATTAACTCAAGAAAGTTACTGTTATAAATTCGTACTAAGAAGAACATTCGAATGGTTCTGTTATTTATCAGGTCCTCCCTCGGGGTTTTCTTTGGTTTAAGCTTACTAACAAGACACTGCTATTCTTCCAGAGAAATTGGAATCGACAGAAAGTTTAATTTTGAAGGGCGTTTCTAACGAATCCGCTACCAACGGTACTAAACGGTACTAGCTAATTCGAGTGGTCTGAAGCGTTACTCCAGGTTGCTAGCAAAAGCTTCTGCCTTGTCCTGGGACAAGCGACACCAGTCTCTTGCCGAGTTCCTTATAGGAGAATTTTAAGCAGTCTGATTCTTGCTATTTACCAAAGAGGGTAGTGTGAAGGTAACCGGCAAGTTGTAACGCGTAATGCGACATTGAGTAAATAAGAACACGAAGCTGTGGTTTTCAGGGAACCACTGTTCTTTGCTTAAGTTTCGAAGGGCTTTGAAGTTACCCGGAGTAGCCGCCAGAGCACATATCGCTCTCCAGAACACAAATCGCTCACCATATGTATAACTTATATTTATCTAAAGAGAAGACGAGTGTCGTATGCATACATAAGTGAGCGCTTGGTGGCGAATGCCCGAAGTGCTGACACTGCAATAGTTGCGGCACCGGCCTTGGCTCGGCGGATCAGCATTCTTGTCTGAATATATTTCGGTTCTCATAAACCTTGCAACCAAGTGTTACAATGTGCATGGACGGTATTCTTGTTATAGATGTGTATATTATATGTGTCTATATGTGCATACTATGTACATCTCCCTCCTTTTAAAAAATAATGTAATATTATGAAGTTATTTTCTAAATATATATATAGGGTGTTTTTTTTAGAGGTATAGAACTTTAAATTGCAATAAAACAACGATGGATTATTCGATTGACATGAATTTTATTGACATGAAAGATAATCTTGTGGCATTACATTTTAAATATGATTTCTGGCATATGACCGCCACGGCTGGCTCGGATGTAGTCCAATCTGGACGTCCAATTTGCAATGACTTTTTCCAATATTTGGCCGTATATCGGCAATAACACGGCGAATGTTGTCTTCCAAATGGTTTAGCGTTTGTGGCTTATCCGCATAGACCAATGACTTTACATAGCCCCACAAAAAGTAGTCTAGCGGTGTTAAATCACAAGATCTTGGAGGCTTATGAAAAATCGGGAACAACAGCAATCTCGTTTTGGGCCCATTCGACGAATCTACGCCTTGCTTGATGATCGTTTGGTTTCAATTCTTGCACGAGTTGGATTTTGTAAGCACGCATGACGAATTGCCAAACCAAACTGAGAATAAATCACTTGACAGCTGTTAAATCGGTCGCCATCTTGAACAGTAATGCCAACTTAAAGTTCTATACCTCTAAAAAAAACACCCGTTATATATTATTTTTATATATATTTTTGGTTGGTTATTATAATAATTTTCTATTAAATGTTAAATAATGAATTAAGAAAGAAAATTTAACAATAAATTTATTAAATGTGTATTTAAAATTAAAAAAAGTTTTGTTTCTTATGGTTTTAAGGTGTTGGGCAAGCCAACAAAATATATTAGGAATTAAAAATTTTTAACCTATTTTTATGGACTAATTGTTTTTTATATCCTAAAAATGTAACATTTTCTTTATATCCTATTCTGAAACTAAATATGGTCTTAATAATTATTCTCAAGCTTGTGACCTTTTTCGCTCCTAAGAAATACCCCCTATTTTTAATTCAAAATTACTAATTTAATTTTCCAAATACTAATTCATATGGTATGGGTACCGTTACCAAATAATATAATAAAATAGTGGACTTATTACTTTAGCTTTTTGTAAAGCTTCTTGAAGCGTTTGCCACTAATAACGGTTAACAGCCCGTTATGGTCTTGAGATAGTACCGCTCCACATGCCTGTTAACTAGCATGTATGGTTATGCAAAGTTGTTTGCCAAAATCCGGGTACTGAAGAAGTGTTGGTTTCATTAATCCCCTTTTAAAATATTCGACTGCTTCATTGCTAGTCCATTCAAATGGAATATTCTCTTTAAAAAGGCTCGCTAAGTGGCGTGATTTCTGAAAGAAGTTCATAATAAATCTTCTGTAATAATTGCAAAATGCGAAGAATCTCCTAGCTTCATCTGCACCTACTGGATGTGGGTCATCTGGATATATACCTTAATCAATACATTTGTGACCTAAATAAAGTGCCTTCTTCTGGATGTAGCTTTAAATTATGTTGTCTCCATAATTTAAAAACGTCAGTTAAGTGCTTTTCACACACCTATGACTACTAAATCATCCATATACAGAAATGCATGCGAAGGATGTAAGCCTGAAAATGCAAGATTCATCCATTCAAGATTCAAATGGTAATCGCGTGTAGCGAAATGCTGTTATATTTCTTATTTCTTATATTTCTTATTCGATTTAATGAAATCCTGACATCAGGTCTAGGCACCAGAAATATTTTGCTCGACCTAATTAATCAAGAATATCTTCTATTTATATGAATGTATTATAGGAATGTTTTTGAAATTTTCGGACATCAAAGTAAACCTATCTTTTTGGTCGTGGAATTCTAAAATACAATTGTTTTTCTTAATGAGATCCAAACCAATCATACCATCCCCTGGTATAGGAAAATTAGCAGGTACGATATGGAATACATATGGTATTGCTGTATTTGCAATACACATTTCTAAATCTATAAAACCTTGCCCTATACCTAATATACTTGTGAGTGAGTTTAAATCGTTTAGATTATTTTTTCTGCATTTAAGCAGGAAAATTTCTGAAACCTGTATCTATTAAAAGAGTTACCAGTGAATTGGTACTAATATTCTTTAGTTGTGTAAATATGCTTAAATTGAGACTAATTTTATACAGATTTACTGTTGATCAAGGGGGCTTGTTGGTCTTCCGTATGAATATTTCGGACACTATTACCATAATTTTGGTGGTTGTTTTAGTTTTGGTTACCCCTTGAGTAACCTCCACCTTTATTATTATTTTGGTTTGCGCCCTCTGTTTCCTCCACGGTAACCACCTCAGCCTCTATAATTATTATTAGAGATATAATTTACACGACCATTATCTCTGTTTTGGTAATTTCCTCGGTTATTAATTTCTCGATAGTGTCTTCTAGAGATAGCTTCTTTAGTAGCAAATTTGTTAAATAGGACAAACCCGTTACTCGTAGAGTAATAGGGTATACTAGATTGGTTGAAAAGTATGTAACAGGCAGAAGGAAGCGTTTCCGACCATATAAAGTATATATATTCCTGATCAGGATCAATAGGCGAGTCGATATGACCATGTCCGTCCGTCTGTCCGTATGAACGTCGAGATCTCAGGAACATAAGCATACAGACTCCAGAGACATAGACGCAGCGCAAGTTTGTCGATTCATGTTGCCACGCCCACTCTAACGCCCAAAACTACCACGCCCACACTTTTAAAAAATGTTTTGATATTTTTTAATTTTTGTATTAGTCTTGTAAATTTCTATTAACATTTTGCCCCGCCCACTCTAATGTTTAAGACTTTCCTTCGCACTTCCACTAGCTTAGTAACGGGTATCAGATAGTCGGGGAACTCGACTATAGCGTTCTCTCTTGATTTGGAATCTAGACCATCGTCTATGTAGGCTGCCTCAAGCGACCTACGTAGGTTTTCAATTTCAGTGGTATATTGCGCTGCAGTTTTGCCTCGCTGTTGTGTATTAATCAGTTTAGACTTAATAACATAAGGCGATTCGCCGTTAACTGATGCCTTCAATACACTTATTATACCGATAATCGTCTTTTCATTTATCTCTATCTTGATTACCTCTACCGGTAGCTTCCCCTGATCTCCGTGAGGAATTGATTTAAGTTTACGAAATATGTATGTGCAATATTCTCTTGACGTTGCGGCAGAGTCTGTTATTTTGGGTGTTCTTTCTGGTATACTTGAAGTATTTGAATCTGAAATTTCTTCTTCTAACAATTTGGGTAATGTTATTACCGCTGGAATTGAAAGATCGTGATGAACCTCTTCTTTGATTTCTAATTCTAATTCTCCTAAACTTTCAATATCCTCACCGATTTACGATTTCACTATAGGTGTGCCTAATATCGTTGGGGTAGTTAAATTTAAGTTGTGTCTGGATTTGACATTTAATAAGTTCTCATTTAAACTGTTTAAAAATTTTACTGATTGTGTTAAATGACTTTTTTAAGTCTTTTTCTTTCTTTGTGTATCAATTGGCGTGCTTCATTAAAAAGCATCTTACCAATGTCTGAGAATGTCTTATTGCAGTTCTCTATTTTGTGTGATGCACTTGTACGACTTGTCGAAAGTCGTTTAAATTTATTTAAGTTCATTTCTTATGTCTTCCCAGTCCATTTATATTTTTATATACATTTATCAGTGCAAGAGAACTTTAATGATCATAGGCTATCCTAAATAAATATTATCTTCTTTTCCTTGTAATATCTTCACATAAGGTAAAATTGATAATAGCTTTGACTTCTCTATTTTCGAGGAATGTGGACTTGCGTATAAGTAAAATGTTTCTTTATATTCTTCCTCGAAATCATATGCTCTTATAAACGCATGAAATTTACTTAAGATCTGTATTCATATTAAAATGAACAAGGGTTCCCTTCTTAGAGTTTATTCAATCAATTTTTCCGTTCTCGTTTTTATACCCGTTACTCGTAGAGTAAAAGGGTATAGTAGATTCGTTGAAAAGGAAGCAAGGAAGCGTTTTCGACCATATAAAGTATATATATTCTTGATCAGAATCAATAGCCGAATCGATCTGGCCATGTCCGTCTGTCCGTCCGTATGAACGTCGAGATCTCAGAAGTTGAGATTAAGCATACAGTCTCCAATGACATAGACGCAGCGCAAGTTTGTCGATTCATGTTGCCACGCCCACTCTAACGCCCACAAACCGCCCAAAGCTGCCACGCCCACACTTTTGCAAAATGTTTTGATATTTATACCCGTTACTCGTAGAGTAAAAGGGTATACTAGATTCGTTGAAAAGTAAGTAACTGGCAGAAGGAAGCGTTTCCGACCATAGAAAGTATAAGTTAACACGAGCAAGTCAGAGGGGTGCGACGACCCGCCGAAATGCCATCCAAGACCGGATGGACCAACAATAACATCGGCGACGCTGAGCCAGCCCAGTAACGCATTTCGCTTTAGCGAAAGCGATGTGCAAGGGTCAGCGTAATGCGAGGCGGGCATGTGCGCGCTGGGTGACCGTCGAAGGCACGGAACTCCAGACGGCACGAGGCGCTGACTATGCGCTCTGCTGGGACCGCTGCCTCCAACCGAAGACTTGGCGGCCTTAATAAATTTGATTTGCATTTAGTTCGTAAGATACCAGAATTCAGAGCAGTTGGCTCTAATAAAAAGAACCATTCAATACAAACGTATTTGGTTTAATTGACGCCCAACGCGCTTAAGTGTCGTAAAACCGTAAAATCCGTAGTAAAAAGATCTAGAAATCAAGGTCTCGTAATCGGGTTTTCTTTGAAAACACTTCGGACTCGCGCGCTGCACAATAATAGTGAACAGCAACAAACAAACAAAATTATCTAATACAAAAACAAAACAACGCTGCACAAGCAACAGTGAAAACCGCTGCATATCAACAGTAATCAGCTAAATCAACGACAGCCAGAGGATAAACGGATCAACCAGCTACCGTCTTCGATGCATTTTTATTATACCAGTATACCAATATAACATGTAAGTGAGATCTTTATTTTCAATTTACCTCTTTTAACGTCAACCAGACATGTGTGCCAATTTTTGAAAAAAAAACACATAATAAGTAACGAAATAAAACAAAAAAAGAGTGATTGCAATTAAAAGTTCAGGTATAGCGATTTTCATTTACAAATTTTTTTAAAAAAACAAATGATGAAGAAGGAAAATTAAGCTCTTTCTCATACAAATTATAAAAAAAAAATTTTAAAAGTATCATTGTCCGATGTATAGAAACAGTAACGAAAACAATGACAGTGACGAAGACTTAATACAGAGCTATAAAGACATAAGAAATAATAGCCATCAAGGGGGTCACATTGACGGTACTGAGACCGACGAAGATATAGAATTAAGTAACTTAATTGACGGCTTTACAGACAAAGTAAAAATGGTTAACGACCAGGAATTTCAAAATCAACATCAGGACCTTCAACAAGAGGCAACAGCAACACAAGAACAGGCGAAAACCTCAGGTACCATTAGTAATAAAGATGTAATTAGACTCATGGAAGCGGCCGTAAATGGCGCACTAGAGCATCAACAAAAAATATTTTCAGAAAAGCTTAAAGAGGTTGAGAATAGGCAGAGAGTAAATGAGGGTGGACCCCTAGTGGTATACGAGCAAATACCACATAACTCAGCTATCTCTTGTAATGAACCGCTAGACTTAGTAAAGTCCATACCAAGTTTTGACGGAAAACAAGATGAGTATGTGGCATGGCGAACCGCAGCAGTTAACGCCTACGAAATCTACAAACCATATTTGGGTAGCTCTAGAACCTACCAGGCCGTAGGAATCATACGTAACAAGGTAATAGGCCCCGCGGGAGTAATGCTTACGTCACATAATACAGTACTAAATTTTGATGCTATAATAGCTAGAATGGACTGCGCTTATGCAGAACAAACTCCAATCGAGGTAACGCAACAACAAATGGTTACTATGCGTCAGGGAGAACTTCCCCTAATGACTTTTTATAATGAGATTGAGAGAAAGCTAACTCTTATTATTAGTAAGACTTTGTTGTCTTATGACACAAATACTGCCGCTATCTTAAATAATAGATCACGGCAGGACGCTTTGACCGCTTTTGTGACCGGGTTAAAAAAATCAGTCCGACATGTAGTTCTCTCAGCTGCGCCCAAAGATTTGCCATCAGCATTGGCTGTGGCTCAACGGGCAGAGTCTTGCAATGAACGAGCCTGGTTCGTTGCAAGCTTTAATAAAAATTTAGAGGACAAATCTTACAATTCAGAAAACCGTCGCCAGGGTAACCGTTTTCATAACACCCCACAAGGTAATAACCACAACAACTCCCAGGGTGTTTTCCAGAGAAATCAAAACAATAATGCACCGGGCACTAGTAACCAAACTAGAGGCTCTCAATTTTCTAAAAACCAAGGACATAAAGGCCAAACGCAACAGAACAGTGAATCAAATAATTCTCGTAAAAGCTATTCTCAAAATCTAGGTCCTGAACCAATGGACGTTGATCCCACATCACGTTCTAAATTTAGGGGCGAGCAGACAGCTCGCAGTCGTCAATGGTTGAACCATACGACCCAAGAGCAGTCAAATGACCAGGAGTATAGGGTAAAGTCATCCTACGAAGCAGCGGAAATCGAGGCAGATAACACGTCCGATTCCGAATCATGTAATTTTTTAGGGGAACGTCCCTGCTCCCGTACATAATTCGTACGATAGCGGGGCGGGAAATCAGGTTACTGTTAGATACAGGAGCCTCCAAAAATTACATAAAACCTTTATCTGAATTAAAACACTTCAAACCGGTGGAAACACCATTTGAAGTTACATCAATCCATGGGCACACAAAAATAAAACAAAAGTGTCTGATCCATCTATTCAATGTTAAGTCATACTTTTTCTTGTTAAACAACCTGAACGGATATGACGGAATTGTTGGACTAGATGTACTAAAAAGGGTCAATGCAAAAATTGATTTAACAAAAAACATCATTGAGCATGATCATGGTACAGAGCAGATTTTTTACTCAAAATGCAGAAATGTAAACTTTATTAACATCAATGACGTGGACGTGCCAAACGCCGTCAACGAAGATTTTAAAAAGATGATCAAAAACAGATCAAAAGCCTTTGCGGACCCAAACGAGTCCCTCCCCTTTAATATAAATACGGTCGCCACGATCCGCACTGACGGGGAACCTGTATATTCAAAACTTTATCCATATCCGATGGGTGTAGCCGATTTCGTCAATTCGGAAGTTAAACAACTTCTAGCAGACGGAATAATAAGACCATCCCGGTCGCCTTACAATAACCCAATTTGGGTTGTTGATAAGAAGGGTTTTGACGAAGAAGGTCATAGGAAGAAACGTCTCGTTATTGACTTCAGAAAACTGAATCAGAAAACAATTGATGACAAGTATCCTATACCATCCATATCGACCATACTGTCGAACATTGGAAAAGCCCAGTACTTCACGACTCTTGATCTGAAGTCGGGCTTCCATCAAATTGAGCTCGCGGAGCGCGATCGAGAAAAGACAGCTTTTTCGGTCAACAACGGGAAGTATGAATTCTGCAGACTTCCCTTTGGTTTAAAAAATGCCCCTAGTATTTTCCAACGGGCCATAGATGATGTTCTGAGAGATCACATCGGTAAAACTTGCTATGTCTACGTCGATGACGTAATCATTTTCTCCCAAACAATGGAGAGTCATGTCAACGATATAAACACGGTCCTAAAAACTTTGTGCGATGCAGGCATGAGAGTGTCTGTAGAAAAATCTATGTTCTTTAAGGAGAACGTAGAATATTTGGGATTCATAGTGTCCCGAGGGGGAATTAAAACTTCGCCTGAAAAGGTTAAGGCTATAAAAGAATTTCAACCTCCATCAACACTGTTCAGTCTCAGGTCATTTCTGGGACTGGCCAGTTATTATAGATGTTTCATAAAGGGGTTTGCTAGCATCGCAAGACCTCTGACGAATATTCTAAAAGGTGACAATGGAAAAATTGGTGCAAACCACTCAAAGAAAGTCAAACTAGAGCTGACCAACGAGCAGCGAAAATCATTTGAAAAACTTAGAAACATCCTGGAGTCTGAGGATGTCATGTTGGCATACCCAGATTTCACTCAGCCATTTGACTTGACCACTGACGCCTCTGGAAGCGGCCTAGGGGCTGTTCTTTCACAGAAAGGTCGTCCAATCACCATGATCTCTCGTACGTTACGCGGAACCGAGATTTCAATGGCAACAAATGAACGAGAACTACTAGCAATAGTATGGGCACTCCAAAATCTCAGAAGCTATTTATATGGCGTAAAGAAGTTAAACATCTTCACCGACCATCAACCACTGACCGGTTCAATGTCGGATAAAAATCCGAATCCCAGGCTCAAAAGGTGGAAAGCGTTTGTTGATGAACATAACGCACAAGTGTTCTACAAGCCGGGTAAAGAAAACCACGTAGCCGACGCCTTGTCGCGGCAAAACGTAAATGCTTTAGATAACGATACACACTCCGACATCGCTACTATCCACAGCGAGGAGTCGTTGACCTACACTATAGAGTCAACGGAGAAACCTGTAAACTGTTTCAGGAACCAAATAGTGATCGAACAGGCAGATTTCCCGTCTATAAAGTCAATCATCCTTTTTAAATCAAAAACGCGTCACATTGTGCGATTTACAGACCGCACAACACTGCTTCGCTCACTAGAAGATTTAGTAAAAAGAGATGTCGTCAATGCAATCCACTGCGAGCTACCTATACTCGCCTTCATTCAGCACGATTTAATCGTCGCTTTTCCCTCGACGACATTTAGACATTGTAAGAGCTTGGTCACCAACTCACAAACCATACGAACCATCCTAGAAAATAGGTATGGTATACAGGTCTCAAATGCGCCCCCCTTGCACAGCACGTCTAATGGCCAAGTTGAGAGATTTCATAGCACCCTAGCAGAAATCGCACGGTGCATCAAAATAGATCAAAACATAACCGAGACGACCGACCTCATTCTATTTGCAACAATAGAATATAACAGAACTGTACACTCGGTTACAAATAAAAAGCCTCATGAAATAGTTCACGCTATTCCACCAGATTTTGCGGGCACAATAAGAGACAAGATCAAAGAGGCTCAAGAGAAAACACTTAGGTACTCAAATGAACACAAAGACAATAAACAGTACCAAGTAGGCGAAAAAGTCTGGTTAAAAACCAACAGACGCCTGGGTACCAAATTAACGCCACTCTGCTCAGAAGAGGTCATTGAGGCTGATCTGGGCACGACAGTGCTTATTAAAGGGAGGGTGGTCCATAAGGACAACCTTCGTTAAGAGGGCGCCCAATTTAATTTAAAATTTTTTACATTTTTTTATACTATCACTTTTTTATACTTTAGTGACGTTTGTTACTCTCTATATTTTATATTTTTCGCACTTAGGTTAGGAAACTTGCTACTCCCGTTAGTCCTACTGACAACTCCCTCTTGGACCATAAAACTAAACGAATACTCACACGCTAACCACATACCAATAATGGACGGAGATATTACTTTATGGGACGAGTACGGTTACATGGGACATACAACGAACGTTACATCGTACGAGACTTACGCAGACGAGACGAAACACGCAATGGACTTCTTCGTGAAGGAGCACATGAGACGGGTACTTGAAACGGACTTGGAACGAATAGAGACTCTTCTGGACACACTAAAGGTACGTCACCGACATGCCCGTAGTCTTAATTTCATAGGGACTGCTTTGAAAGCAATAGCGGGGACACCTGACTCTGACGACTGGGACCAGGTGAGGCTTAGACAGGGACAGCTAACGGACTCGGTAAATGAACAGATAGAAATAAACGACAAAATACAATTGCAATTAAACACACTGACCTCATCCATGAACTCTATTTTAAAATCGGACAACTTAGACACAGAACATTTGTACGAGACAATTTTGGCAAAAAACCGTGTTGTAATTCAAGAACTTGAAAATTTAATACTTGCAATCACCCTTTCCAAATTAAACGTAATAAGTCCAATAATCCTGAATGACGTTGACGTAAAGGAGATTGAAAGTAAACATCCCACAAACGTTAGCGTGTCAGATATTTTAGAGGTAGCTAGCATAAAAACTTTTCAAAATCGAGACCTATTGTACTTTTTAATAAAATTTCCGAAGCCTTTGTTAACTTGTAGAAAAATAAGAATATTCCCAGTACAGCATGAAAATAGAATCTTAGATTTCGAGGACGGTAGCACGGTCGCGGATTGCGGTACGGAAACCTTCGCGGTCAAGGACTGCAATGTATCAGCGGGCACCACCTTCTGCAGGAGATCGAAAGCGCCAACTTGCGCACAACAACTCATCTCTGGCATGGTCGCCCATTGCAACACCCAGCCTGGACACTTGGACCCAGTCACCATGATCGACGAGGGAATGCTCATCACCAACGATGTAACGATAAATATCACCGACGAAAAGGGAATAAGCCGGATGATATCAGGAACTTACCTGGTATCATATACCGAAAAAATTAAAATAAACGGCACCCTTTACGTCAACAATATCGGAACATCAAAGAAGAAAGCCGCAGTTTCAGCCATGGCTCAAGTAAACGTTCTGAGGCACCTAGAGCGCCTTAGTCTGTCATCAATTCACGGAATGAGCGTTAAAAATCTGCAGCACATCAACCACCTCCAATCCCGACTGCCATCAGGCAACACCTGGATCTTTTGCTCTGTCTCCTCCACAGCCTCAATAACCCTGGTCATCATCTTTCTTATCTACCGTCTGAAAGCCAAACGTCAACAACCATCTAAGACCATTGAATCCGGGGACGACTTCATCTTAAGACAAGGAGGAGTTAACACGAGCAAGTCAGAGGGGTGCGACGACCCGCCGAAATGCCATCCAAGACCGGATGGACCAACAATAACATCGGCGACGCTGAGCCAGCCCAGTAACGCATTTCGCTTTAGCGAAAGCGATGTGCAAGGGTCAGCGTAATGCGAGGCGGGCATGTGCGCGCTGGGTGACCGTCGAAGGCACGGAACTCCAGACGGCACGAGGCGCTGACTATGCGCTCTGCTGGGACCGCTGCCTCCAACCGAAGACTTGGCGGCCTTAATAAATTTGATTTGCATTTAGTTCGTAAGATACCAGAATTCAGAGCAGTTGGCTCTAATAAAAAGAACCATTCAATACAAACGTATTTGGTTTAATTTATATACATATATTCTTGATCAGGATCAATAGCCGAGTCGATATGACCATGTCCGTCTGTTTGTCCGTCCGTATGAACGCTGAGAGCTCAGGAACTACAAAAGCTAGAAAATTGAGACTAATCATACAGACTCCAGAGACATAGACGCAGCGCAAGTTTGTCGATTCATGTTGCCACGCCCACAAACCGCCTGTCTAAAGATGTGTTTAGACATGATAAGTAGACAAACTATAAATATGTTCTATTTATGGGCTGCAATAAACATGGCATGGGACAACATAAGTGGCAACTACAGATAAGTACGATTGCAGGGGTCTATTGCCGAAGTGTTAAGAGGTATGATCACGCGGGAGGTGATTAGCGCGGTCATAGGTCACAAATATAGATTTAAGATAAACCTCAGCTGCATTGACCAACGCAGACTGCAGCGTCTTACAAGCGCTGCATTATATAATTAGATGATAAGAACCTATGTAAGAATGAATAAAAGGCGATGCCCTCGCAGTAGCGAGTCAGTTAGATTCAAACACCCGAATTGAACTCATTAAGTGTACGCATTAGTTTATAGTGTGTACATTTTGGTCCTTCGAGAAATTCTGTTGTTTTCCCCCACCAGTGGTAAGAAACACAGAAGAAAAAACCAGCGCCTTAAAGTAAAAAGAGCAAGGTTATTCGAGTGATTCTGTTGTTTCCCCCACCAGTGGTAAGAAACACAGAATAAAAGACCACGCCTTAAATTACTAGGACTATAAGGTGAAACATTGTGTTCTTGCTTTTCTTTGGCTGATCAATCAGCTGTGAGTCGAGGCACAGCTAGGTCAACTGGGCGACCAATCAAAAAATCCTCCAACGGATCACGCCAAAGAATACAAGCAGAAAGTACAAGTCACAGTGATTGTTTTCCCAACATGTTGTCGGAAAGATCTGTGAAATTGATGCAAGACCAAGGAGTGCTGCAGAACAAAATACTGCAAGCCATCAAGGACAAGGCATCTATACCAGCAATAGGAGCATTGGTAGACCAATTTACTACTAACAACAATGCGCTGGTAAAATTGGGAGTTGGCGATCATCAATATTTTAATGACAAAATATTTATTAAAACTATGGATGCTGTCAAGGCCTACAAGGAGTCGCAATTAAAGGTAGAAACACTTGAAGAGGTAAATATACCAAGTGGATCAAAATTATCTGATTCCGCATCAGCTCGGAGCTCCAGTCCAGTTGATAATCTGGTTCAACTGGTGGACAGAAGAGCGGACAGGGTGAGGCAACAGATAAGCCTAATATACGAAACCCTGGATAGTTCAAGTGAGATTGAACTAGTCAAGCAGCTGGCAATGATGAAAAGTCATTGGTCCAACGTCACGGACACACTGAAACTGCTTGAAAACAAGTATGACAGAACTGCCTTTGATCAAGATGAGGTAGACATTCTGCAATCTGATGTTGCCGCACTAGAGATGGTACTTCAGAGGAAGTTGGAACAGTTCAAAAGTTCCAACTACGATGTGCCAGAACTCCCAAAAGTGGACCTTCCAACGTTCAATGGAAATGCGAAGGAATGGCCAACATTTTACGAGTTGTTCTCTGAACTAATAGACAGCAGGAAGGATCTCAGCAACACAAGGAAGCTGGGATATTTAAGAGCCTGCTTAAAAGGAGAAGCTCAAATGGTGGTTAGCCATTTGATAACGGGATCAGCGGCTAGCTATGCAGCAGCGTGGGAGCTTATCTGCAAACGCTATGAGAATAGCAGAAAAATATTCTCCCAACACTTCAACAAATTAATGGAACTGGAGTACTTGCTGCCCCACGATGAGAAAAATTTAGGGAAGTTTTTGGATACTGCGACCGAGAGCATATTCATCATAAAGCAAAAAGGAAAAATAGGAAGCTCTGCTGACGTAATTTTAGCTGAAATTCTGCTGCGGAAATTTTCGCCAGAAGCCTTGCAGCTGTATGAACAGCATGTAAAAAAGGCAAGAGCTATACAGTCCTTACAAGATGTACTAGAGTTTATTGAGCAACAATACAACTCAGTAAATGCCATTACCAAAAATACCGCTGCAAGTTAGATCGTGTGCCTTTTGCTCTAAGGATGGCCACGATATGATAAAGTGTCTCAAATTCAGAGCACAATCAATCGAAAAAAGAAAAGAATTCGTTCAAAAGAACAGCATGTGCTTTAGATGCTTTGGAAAGCATAATGCTATCGATTGCAGAAAGGAAATTACATGCAATCGATGCTCCAAAAGACACAACAGCCTTCTTCATGAAGAGACAAAACGCAGTATCAACAGCAATAGCCTTAAGCAAGGGCAAGACACACTATTGGCTACAGCTGTTGTTTTAGTGAAAAACAAAGCTGGAGGTTACAACGAGTTGAGGGCGCTTATTGACGGTGGATCCCAGAAGACGCTGATTTCAGAGGAAGCAGCACAAATATTAAGGATTCCCAGAGTAAGAAGTACTATAGAGGTCGAAGGTATCTCCCAGACTACTCAATTATCAAAAAATAGTGTCCACCTGACGATCAAACCAAAAATTCCAAGCAGCTTCAAAGCATCAACGGAAGCATTGGTTTTACCAACACTCCATAGAGCCCTTCCCAGCAAAAAGTTTGATATTGATATCAACAAAGAGTGGAAGGGCTACAGGCTAGCAGATCCACGATTCAACGAGCCAAGCAGAATTGACATGGTGATAGGTGTGGATCTATTTCCCCTGATTATGATGGAAAAAATAAAAACCGTGAATGGAATCTTGGGACAAAAAACCAAATTTGGATGGATTGTGTCTGGAAATATAACTCGAGCAGCAAAGCACAAAATTATAAGTGCCACTACCACAATAAATCTAAAGGACCTGGATCGCTTTTGGGAATTGGAAGATGAAGCCGATGAGACGATTACAGACAATGCAGAATGCGAAAGAAAATTCCGAGAAACAACTGTCATCAACGAGGAAGGCAGATTTGTGGTGTCAATTCCATTCCGCCAAGAGGCAAAGCTGGGGGACTCTCGCAAACAGGCAATGGCAAGGCTCATGCAAATGGAAAAGAAGTTTCAAAGAAACCCAAAGAACTGGGCTGCATACAACGAATTCATGAAAGAATACCTTAAGATGGGACATATGGAATCTGTAAAGACAACGGGTCAAGGTAAATACTATTTACCCCATCAAGCAATCATCAGGCCTGGAAGCTTAACTACGAAGCTACGAGTAGTTTTTGACGCATCCGCAAAAACGACAAATGGACTAAGCCTAAATGACGTTATTATAGCTGGTCCTAAGATTCAAAAGGATATATTCGATATTCTAATTAAATGGCGCAAGTGGCAATATGTTATGGTAGCTGACATTGAAAAAATGTATCGCCAAATAAAGGTTGCTGAGAAAGACCAAGAATACCAATATATCCTATGGAGAGATGATCCAAAACTGCCGATCAGTGAGTTTAAGTTAACAACCGTAACGTATGGCACCTCGGCAGCACCTTTCTTAGCAGTCCGATGTCTACGAGAGCTGGCAGATCGGTTTTGCCAAGAGGATAGCGTCTTAGCAGAAACAATAAGAGACGACTTTTATATGGATGACCTCATAACTGGTGGAGACACAGTCAACGAGTGCTATGAACGTCAAAGGAAATTGAGACAAGTGATGGAGAAGGCCGGCATGCATCTGCGAAAATGGGTTGCAAATGACGAACGTATTTTAGCCGACATTCAGGACGACGGAGCTACGGAGAAAATCTGCATTGAGGAGAATGAATCGATCAAAACCTTAGGACTTCAATGGGATCCGAAGAAGGATACATTTACGTTTTCGGCAGAAAACCCAATGCTAACACGCATAACAAAGCGGTTAGTGTTATCACAGTTGTCCAGAATTTTCGACCCACTAGGATGGCTGGCACCGGTAACAATTCAAGGCAAATGTTTTATTCAGGAACTGTGGAAGTTACCGATGACTTGGGACGTTGAATTGGAATCCAACTTAGCAAACTGGTGGATGGAATATGCTAAAGGTCTATCAAATTTAGAAGAAATTAGCATTTCACGCTGGACTGGATGCTCCAAAGGTATTATGGAGCTACATGGATTCTGCGATGCATCAGAGAAAGCATATGCAGCGGCTGTGTATACAAAAGTAGGCGGCAGAGTTACCTTGCTAGCAGCAAAAAGCAAAGTAAATCCTATAAAAAACAGGAAAACAATTCCAAAGTTGGAATTATGTGCTGCGCATTTACTAGCAAAGTTATTAGCGAAAGTGCAGGCTATATGGAGCAACAAGATTACAACGCATGCATGGAGTGATTCGCAAATTACTATTGCTTGGATACAGAACAAGCGCAGCAAAGATAAGTTCGTCAGAACTAGAGTGGAAGATATCAATAAACTAATTCCCAATGTCAAATGGAATTACGTTAAATCGGAAGAAAATCCAGCAGACGTGGCTTCAAGAGGGATATCACCGCAAGCTCTTAAAATCTGTGAAATTTGGTGGAGAGGGCCTAATTGGCTATCTATAGATGCACAACACTGGCCCACTCAAAAGGAATCAGAAATGGTTGTGGTATCCACATTGATAAAATCCGAATATCTGCAAAACCATCTTTTATCAAAGTATTCATCGATCGACAAACTTCTTAGAGTAATGGCGTATGTATTACGCTTCATAACAAAGCTGAGAGGAAAATCGCAACAGCCGTCACATCTTACGGTGGAGGAATTAAAGCTAGCGAAGATTGCTGTGGTAAAGATACAACAACAGCTAGATTTTGGACACGAAGTCAGACTACTCAAAAACAAAAGACCTTTAGAACCAAAGAGTAAGTTGCAGGCGCTAAATCCGTTTTTGGATAGTGATGGCGTACTTCGAGTTGGTGGACGACTACAAAACGCAATGATACCGTATAATGTAAAACATCCAATTATACTAGATAAGTCACATTTGACGTGGTTAATTGTAAAGGATTCTCACAAAGAAACTCTGCATGGCGGAATTAACATTATGAGAACTTATATTCAGAGGGAGTTCTGGATATTTGGCATACAAAATTCCTTAAAGAAATATTTAAGGGAATGTATTGTATGCATACGATACAAGCAAGAGATGTCCAGTCAACTGATGGGAAATCTGCCAGTTTATCGAGTAACGGCTGATTACTCGTTTCAAAATACTGGAATAGACTACGCCGGACCGTTCCAGATTCGCTGCTCAAAGGGAAGAGGTCAAAAAACGTATAAAGGATACATTTGTGTATTTGTTTGTATGGCAACAAAAGCAATACATTTGGAAGCTGTTAGCGACCTTTCGTCAGACAAATTCCTGGAGGCTCTTCGACGGTTCTTTGCAAGACGAGGCAAGAGTGAGAACATATACTCAGATAATGGAACAAACTTCGTAGGAGCTTCAAGAATATTGGACAAAGAATTTGTAGCTGCCATTAAAAACAATAATGAGTTAGCACCTACACTAGAAAAAGAAGGCATCAAGTGGCACTTTATCCCCCCGGGAAGCCCCCACATGGGAGGTTTATGGGAAGCCGGTGTAAAATCAGTGAAGTATCACCTTAAACGAGTTATTGGTGAAAACAGCTTTACATATGAAGAATTTGCATCACTGCTATGTCAAATCGAAGCAGTACTAAACTCGCGCCCATTAGTCACTGTAAGGAGCGAAAACGATGGTGAGGAAATATTAACGCCGGGTCATTTTCTGGTGGGAAGACCTCTAATTGGAGCTCCTGAACATTTTGACGAAAGTAAGACAATCAGCTCTTTGGATAGATGGAAGCTTATTCAACGCATCAGAGGTGATTTTTGGAAGAAATGGAAAGAGGAGTATCTGGTGTCATTGCAGCAGCGAACCAAATGGCGCCAGGTAAAGCCAAATCTGAAGGAGGGACAGTTGGTTCTTATAAAACATGAGAACACTCACCCTGCAAGATGGCCAATGGGAAGAATCATTAGTACGACTAAAGGACAAGATGATAAAGTCCGGGTAGTCACGGTTAAAACAAGCGATGGGGAAGTAAAAAGATCGCTAAACAAGATCTGTCAACTTCCTGTTAGCGAAGCAAAACCAGCTGGAGCTGCAACGCCATCTAGAACGGAGTCAATGCAGCTACGCAAGGACAAGAAGCAGCGAGTTCCAAAAGGCAAAAGGAATGGCACTGGAAGCATAGCTACTGTGCTATGCTGTTTATTGATGTTGCAAGCTACAACTGCGACAAAAAATTCGGAAGAAATTCCCAAAGAACTTGGAAAAATTTACGACATCGACGCAAAAGCTGCAGTTATGGTAAACAAAATTGGTAAAATTGAAGTCGCTACATCCAGTTGGCAATTACTGTTTTATTATGACATGCAAGCCTATTTTGATGTCATAAAACAATCAGAGGACTTCCTGGAAAAATCCCGCCTGGTTTGCGAAAAAATGGGAGACTTCAAGGACTACTGCGATTTCTTCGGCACGACAATAAGGACAAAAATTGACAACATAAAAGAAAAAGACAAAATACTACGGCACCGTACCAACCGAAAGAAAAGGTTTATACTGTTCTTTGATATCGGAAATGCAAATAGAATACAGGAAAATATGCAAACGATCATAAAAAACGAAAAACATCTAATGGAATATGTTGACAATCAGACCTCGGTCATCAATGCTACGGAAGAATTAGTAAGAACAACTACGATAGAAGCAAACCGGAATTTGGGAAAACTGACCCAACAAGTCAATATTATTGCAGAAACCATGAAGGAGCACTTTATGGTATATAAGGAGTCAATTAAATTCCTTATGTTATCAAATCAAGTGCGAAACTGGATTGAAGAGGCAGAAAGCCTACAAGCAACAGCGATCTCAATGGTAACGGACATTAGTGAAGGAAGAATTCATCCTACACTAATTGCGCCTAACAAAATGCTGGAGGAGCTCGAAAAAGTTAAGCAAAAATTAGGACGAAAACAAATGCTACCGGGTGGAAATTCAGTTATAACGGGTGTTTTTTTTAGAGGTATAGAACTTTAAGTTGGCATTACTGTTCAAGATGGCGACCGATTTAACAGCTGTCAAGTGATTTATTCTCAGTTTGGTTTGGCAATTCGTCATGCGTGCTTACAAAATCCAACTCGTGCAAGAATTGAAACCAAACGATCATCAAGCAAGGCGTAGATTCGTCGAATGGGCCCAAAACGAGATTGCTGTTGTTCCCGATTTTTCATAAGCCTCCAAGATCTTGTGATTTAACACCGCTAGACTACTTTTTGTGGGGCTATGTAAAGTCATTGGTCTATGCGGATAAGCCACAAACGCTAAACCATTTGGAAGACAACATTCGCCGTGTTATTGCCGATATACGGCCAAATATGTTGGAAAAAGTCATTGCAAATTGGACGTCCAGATTGGACTACATCCGAGCCAGCCGTGGCGGTCATATGCCAGAAATCATATTTAAAATGTAATGCCACAAGATTATCTTTCATGTCAATAAAATTCATGTCAATCGAATAATCCATCGTTGTTTTATTGCAATTTAAAGTTCTATACCTCTAAAAAAAACACCCTATACAATTACCACTGATCTATAAACTGATGAAGGCACAAGCTATGTTGAAGGATAATGTCCTATTCATTGAAGCAAAATTGCCGATATACAACAATCAGGAAACGGATCTCTTTGAAGTAATCCCAATACCACTGTGGACAAACGGAACAAAGCTTATTCCGAAATTGAATTCTAAATATTTTGCGTTCAATACCGACATAAACGCATATCACCTAATGTCTGAAATGGAAATTAACCAATGCAGACAAGAGGATTCGACAACATGGCTTTGCGAAAATAATTGGGCATGGAAAAACGCGGATGATCACTCTTGCGAAATATCTCCATTGAAACCAAGCAAGGCACACTCATGCGAAATGATGGAATTCCAAGGCAATTCGTTCATCAAAGAGATAAGTGGATCCAACCGTTGGCTATTTAGACTGTTTCGGAATACAACAGCTAATATAAGATGCAACGAACAGCATCAAGTTATAAGACTGCCCAATCAAGGCATTATACAACTACCTGCAGGATGCACAGCAATATTAGGGGATACAACAATAATTACTCCTCAAAAAGTAATTTCGACAGCGTCTGAAATGTCTATCTTTCCCAGTTTACGAATTATAGATGACAAGGAGACATGGAACGTGGTCCCGCTGAAGCACTTGATTGTCAACAACACTAATGAACTACAAAATCTTCAAATGCGCATCAATACTCTGAAAAATAACAAAGTACACATTGATGACTTGATTTTTCACACGGCAAGCGGACACTCGGCTCTAGCGTTGACAGCGATTATCATAATTATAATGGTCATTTATATCCGGAGGCAACGCATAAATGAGAGACAACTACTGGCCGTACATTTTTCCCCCCCGGAGAATGTCTAAAGATGTGTTTAGACATGATAAGTAGACAAACTATAAATATGTTCTATTTATGGGCTGCAATAAACATGGCATGGGACAACATAAGTGGCAACTACAGATAAGTACGATTGCAGGGGTCTATTGCCGAAGTGTTAAGAGGTATGATCACGCGGGAGGTGATTAGCGCGGTCATAGGTCACAAATATAGATTTAAGATAAACCTCAGCTGCATTGACCAACGCAGACTGCAGCGTCTTACAAGCGCTGCATTATATAATTAGATGATAAGAACCTATGTAAGAATGAATAAAAGGCGATGCCCTCGCAGTAGCGAGTCAGTTAGATTCAAACACCCGAATTGAACTCATTAAGTGTACGCATTAGTTTATAGTGTGTACACCGCCCAAAGCTGCTACGCCCACACTTTTGAAAAATGTTTTGATATTTTTTAATTTGTTGTATTGGTCTTGTAAATTTCTATCGATTGGCAGAAGAAACTTTTTTCCACGCCCACTCTAACGCCCACAAACCGCCCAAAGCTGCCACGCCCACACTTTTTAAAATTTTTTTGATATTTTTTTATTTTTGCATTAGTCGTGTATATTTTTATCGATTTGCCAAACAACTTTTTGCCACGCCCAACTGTCAGTGTTGAAGACTCTTCTCCGCACTTCCACTAGCTGAGTAACGGGTATCAGATAGTCGGGCAACTCGACTCTAGCGTTCTCTCTTGTTTTATAGTCATTTAGTTCAATCTGATGTAATCCAGACATTGGGTCTTGAATGTGGGAAATTGTCAGTTAGCTATTTTTTTTTGATTTGATAATTTCTTTGGTACCGAAAGAAGTGAGCTATTATACTCTGATATAGACGGCTCAAAATAGATACATCTTATCAGCTTACAGACTACTGTTTTAATATATTCTGGGGTTTTGTCATTCAATCTCAGCGTTCGTTTGTAAAAATAGCTAGCTCTTAGCTAATATGAATTTCTTTCAATACCATTAATATCGATGTATTTGGTGTACAAATCGTCATTCAAATACGATTGGAAATTTAAGAATTTTTAAAACTTCTGAAGTTCTTTGTTCATTATTTTTTGCATGCATTTTATATAAATCATAATCGTCAATTAAATCGCTTTGCATATCGTTTTTATTTGTTGTATTTTTAATGCGAAACAACACGTTCTGAGTGTCTAAAATAGTGAATTATACTATTATTCCAGATTGTAATTGGGTACGATTACAAAAATACTAAGGCTGAGATTAATTCTATATTTATATATATATTTAGTGTTGATTTTGTGTGTTTTCCAATCGTATACTTCGGACACATCTATCGTTGTTGCCGTTATTATTATAATTGTGGAACCTTATTTTGGTTATTTCCTCCGCGGTAGCCACTTTGGCCTCTGTAATTATTATAATAACCTCGGCTATTACCTATATGCTATACAGAGGATGTAATAACCTCTATAGTGTCTTCTTGTGTTGAAGAATAGAACACCATTCAAGTTGCCTGGTATTTCTATCGAGCGATGAATATAATTATACCCGTTACTCGTAGAGTAAAAGGGTATACTAGATTCGTTGAAAAGTATGTAACAGGCAGAAGGAAGCGTTTCCGACCATATAAAGTATATATATTCTTGATCAGGATCAATAGCCGAGTCGATCTGGCCATGTCCGTCTGTCCGTCCGTCTGTCTGTCCGTCTGTCCGTCTGTCTGTCTGTCCGTCCGTATGAACGCTGTGATCTCAGGAACTACAAAAGCTAGAAAGTTGAGATTAAGCATACAGACTCCAGAGACATAGACGCAGCGCAAGTTTATTGATTCATGCTGCCACGCCCACTCTAACGCCCACAAACCGCCCAAATCTGCCACGCCCACACTTTTGAAAAATGTTTTGATATTTTTTAATTTTTTTATTAGTCTTGTAAATTTCTATCGATTTGCAAAAAAACTTTTTGCCACGCCCACTCTAACGCCCACAAACCGCCCAAATCTGCCACGCCCACACTTTTGAAAAATGTTTTGATATTTTTTCATTTTTGTATTGGTCTTGTAAATTTCTATCGATTTGCCAAAAAACTTTTTGCCACGCCCACTCTAACGCCCTCAAACCGCCCAAAGCTGCTACGCCCACACTTTTGAAAAATGTTTTGATATTTTTTCATTTTTGTATTAGTCTTGTAAATTTCTATCTATTTGCCAAAAAACTTTTTGCCACGCCCACTCTTACGCCCACAAACCGCCAAAAACTGTCAGTGTTAAAGACTCTCCTTTGCACTTCCACTAGCTGAGTAACGGGTATCAGATAGTCGGGGAACTCGACTATAGCGTTCTCTCTTGTTTTCAATTACGTTTCTTTGATAATGAATACGTCCAAGTTTTCTGAGTCTAGGCCGTTATCAATGTATGCAGTTTCAAGCAAATTATTCTATTTCATTCCAATGGTGGCGGTTGCGTGTTTAACAATTGGGCTTTAATAGCATCAGATTAGCCTTTGACTGATGCTGTTAACCTATTAACCCACAAACCGCCAAAAATTGTCAGTGTTGAAGTCTCTCCTTCGCACTTCCACTAGCTGAGTAACGGTTATCAGATAGTCGGGGAACTCGTCTATAACGTTCTCTCTTGTTTCATTTTCGACTTTGTACGAATTAGTGTCGGCAGAAGGGTTGCCACAGTTTTTTAATAGGCATTATGTAATTTATATACCTCTTCGAATGCGTGCATTATCAGTATACAAATTATTAGTATAAAAATCCCAGCAGCAGCAAAACAAAAATAATCAAATCAGTAGTTTCTACTTTATTTATACGTCTAATCGGGCAGATATGCTTCCGCCTAATTTTACAAATTTGTGGCTTAATTAGTGTTTATACATATATGCAGTGACATATCCCTAAGACTTAAGCACATGCCTACACACTACACTACCCAACAGATACCAGATACCTGATAAGTCACCCACTGGTAGACTCAGCATCCGTAGCTTAATTTAAACATTCCTTTCTTAAGCCCTCGCATAATCTTCACGTTCCCACGATCAAAGCTCGGACTCACAATCCCGAAAAATAGAAGTATTAGATTTCAATAAACAAAATTATAAGAATCTAAGAGCACTTGTATCCAAGAGCGAATGCACTTGAATCCAAGAGAAATGCAAAGACTATTAAAGTCAGCAACTCCAAAGCTTTCTCTCTTCATTTGATCAGAACCCTAAAGTCTAAAGTCCATATTAGAAAAGCTCGATACCGAGGTTGGAACGTCAATCAAATCAGAGTAATTAGAAGAGTTCAGTTTAAGGCCTAATTATAATCGGTCGGTGTTCTTCTCAACTAAAAATATTGTAATCATTCAGTAAAATAAAATAATATTTTTTTTACATATGAGTACTGCGATTATTTAATTGGCGCATCTGTTAAATAAAGAGTCCTTTTAGTACGGTACTGATCCATTGAAGGATACGCTATACAACTAGCTATCCAGGATCGGCGAATTCTGGTCAGTAACAATTTTAAATCCCGTGCGGTCGGAAACAAAATGAATTAAAATGTTTAATTCTGTAACTTAAAACAAAAAATTAAAATAAACACCGTGTATCCAGAGACTACAAATACACCATGGCAGTTAAGCAACTTTCGGAAACCCACATAAATCAATTATTAAATAAAATGAAAGAACTGAACTTCTACGATGGCACACCTGGCAAGCTGTATGTGGTTGTTAACCAGGTTGAGCAGCTACTTAATTTATATCCTACCCAAGATGCCAGACAAGCACATGCTATCTACGGAGCAGTAAAACGGTTACTAGTAGATGCAGCATTGGAGGTCGTGACCCAAGAAAGACTAAATACATGGCTGGATACAAAGACGGCCTTGGTGATGGCATTCAAGGATCACAGGCCCCACATAAAACTTATAAGACAACTGGAGGATACATCATACCCGGGAAGCATCTGTAAGTTCATCGAGAAGCTCGAATCATAATATTGGATTATGTTTGACAAGTCAGAATTAGAAAGCGGCCCTGTAAATAAATCAAATTACACTGAAATGTTAGAAAGAACTGTTAAATCTGTAATAGATCGAAAATTGTCGGATAGAATTTATATGTCATTGGCACACAAAGATATTGATACTATTATCAATAATTAAAACAAGCTTCAATGGAGCTAGGCCTCTATGACGCCAGTCCAGAAAATCAGCGTTCTAATAGATCAGAAGGGAACAGACGCAGGAACAGGGGAAATCATAGTCAAAGCAATAATCAAAGATATTACAATAATAGATGCCGGTAAAAAGGCAACGCGAGAGTCAAAGTGGCCAAAGCAGAATGGATGTAAATTTTCATCGAACTGCCTCGGACACTCAATTGACACAGGAGGACGTACCAGTACCCATGTGCGAATAGGTTATCATAACAAAATTTACAAGGGAATGTTCGACACAGGTTCATCAATCAATATCATAAGGGAAAATTTTGAAAATTTAGAAGAAAACAAGAGAGAACGCTATAGTCGAGTTCCCCGACTATCTGATACCCGTTACTCAGCTAGTGGAAGTGCAAAGGAAAGTCTTCAACACGGACAGTTTTTGGCGGTTTGTGGGCGTTAGAGTGGGCGTGGCAAAAAGTTTTTTGGCAAATCGATAGAAATTTACAGGACTAATACAAAAATGAAAAAATATCAAAACATTTTGCAAAAGTGTGGCCGTGGCAGCTTTGGGCGGTTTGTGGGCGTTAGAGTGGGCATGGCAAAAAGTTTTTTTGCAAATCGATAGAAACTTACAAGACAAAAAAAAAAAAATGAAAAAATATTAAAACATTTTTCAAAAGTGTGGGCGTGGCAGTTTTGGGCGTTAGAGTGGGCGTGGCAACCTGAATCGACAAACTTGCGCTGCTTCTATGTCTCTGGAGTCTATGTTTAATCTCAACTTTCTAGCTTTTGTAGTTCCTGGGATCTCGACGTTCATACGGACGGACAAACGGACGGACAGACGGACATGGCCAGATCGACTCGCCTCTTGATCCTGATCAAGAATATATATACTTTATATGGTCGGAAACGCTTCCTTCTGCCTGTTACATACTTTTCAACGAATCTAGTATACCCTTTTACTCTACGAGTAACGGGTATAATAAAGAAGATCTAACAGTATATAATGTATAATAATAATGAAGCCCACTTCAGTATGTCCGTCTGTTCAGAAATTCTATATCCACAAATTTTCCGACCATTATGATTTCCTGTTAGGCCGAAAGTATCTAGAGGATACGAAAGCTAAGATAGATTATGATAACGAGACGGTAACTCTAGGTTCAAGAACCTTTAAGTTTTTTTATGGAGAAAAGAAGGGCGAGACCGCGTCTAAATGCCTCGACCCACAGCAAAAGGACGATTCTGCTCCAGTGGAGGAAATCAATCCATAGATGCAAAGCATCAACAACAGAAGAAGAAGACCGCATTACCAAAATGCTACACTTCAAAAGTTGTTAGTGACACAGTGGACAATGATGTAACACATCTCGCTACCATGTCCGATCCCACAACGATATAGTCAACTTCGCGATCAACAATGAGTTACGCGAATGTAACGAGTACAGACGAACATCTAAATGTAGAGGAAATTGAATGTTTAAAGAAAGTTCTATACGAATATAGAGACATTCAGTACAAGGAAGGCGAAAATTTGACCTTCACCAGTACTATTAAACATGACATCCAGACTCAGCATCAGGATCCAGTATACCAGTATACAGTATGGTATGGCTCAATAATATCAAAGAGCCGATCATGAAATTACAAAGGTGGAAAATCAGACTTAACGAATTCGATTATAAAATAAAATATCTTCCAGGCAAAGAAAACTATGTCGCAGATGCTCTTTCTTGCACAAAGATAGAAGAAGTCATGGTTGGCGAAGACGCAAACAGCGCAGACGCAACTATACATAGTGCTAATGAAGATAATTTAAATTATATATCCATAATGGAGCGACCAATCTATTTCTTCTCTAGACAAATAGAGATAGAAAAAGGCGACAGTGACACAGCAAGTGTAAGCCTCTACTTTCAAAAACTAAAGATACAAATAATTTATAAAGAAATTACACTTGAACTCGCCAAAACCTTCATTAAGGAATATGTGTGCACCAAGAAAAGTGAAATTTACTTCCCTAATGATGATAATTTTCTGATCTTCCAGAGGGCATTTACCGAAATCATAAGCCCTAACAATTTTACAAAACTACTGAGATGTACCACGAAGCTAATTGATATACTAACTTATGCGGAATTTAAGGATTTAATCCTAAAGAAACATAAGAAACTTTTACACTCAGGTATAGAAAAAACCATTAATTGGTTTAAAGAAAAATACTATTACCCGAATAGTCAAAAGCTAATTCAAAATATTAACAATGAATGTGAAATCTGTAATCTTGCAAAAACAGAACATCGAGACACAAAATTAACACATAAAACAACACCAGAAATATTTCACACTAGGGAAAAATATGTGATAGATTTTTATCTCACGGGTAACCAGATCTTCCTATCTTGTATTGATATTTATTTAAAATTTGCTTCACTAGTTGTAGTAAAAAGTAGAGATTGGCTAGAAGCGAAAAGAGCCATTACTAAACAAGAGAGCACGCTATAGTCGAGTTCCCCGACTATCTGATACCCGTTACTCAGCTAGTGGAAGTGCGAAGGAGAGTCTTCAACACTGACAGTTTTTGGCGGTTTGTGGGCGTTAGAGTGGGCGTGGAAAAAAGGTTTTTGGTAAATCGATAGAAATTTACTAGACCAATTCAAAAAGGGAAAAATATTGAATTATTTTTCAAAAGTGTAGGCGTGACAGTTTTGGGCGGTTTGTGGGCGTTAGAGTGGGCGTGGCAACATGAATCGACAAACTTGCACTGAGTCTATGTCTCTGGAGTCTGTATGCCTAATCTCAACTTTCTAGCTTTTATAGTTCCTGAGATCTCGACGTTCATACGGACAGACAGACGGACAGACGGACAGACGGACGGACAGACGGACAGACGGACATGGCCAGATCGACTCGGCTATTGATCCTGATCAAGAATATATATACTTTATATGGTCGGAAACGCTTCCTTCTGCCTGTTACATACTTTTCAACGAATCTAGTATACCCTTTTACTCTACGAGTAACGAGTATAAATATTCAATGATATGGGAAAGCCACAGGAAATTAAAGCGGACAAGGATTCAGCTTTTATGTGCATAGCTTTGCAAAACTGGTTAAGTTCCGAAGGCGTAAAAATTTCTGTAACAACCAGCAAAAATGGTATATCTGATATAGAAAGATTTCACAAGACCGTAAATGAAAAGCTGAGAATCATCGGTAGTGAACAAAATATTGAAGATAGGTTTACAAGATTGGAAACAATCTAATACGTCTATAATCATAAAACTAAACATAACAGTACAAAACGATCACCGCAGACATTTTTCTGTATGCAGGCAGCCCAGACTTTAATGTACAACAGAACAAAATAGATAAGATCGAATATCTTAATAAGAATAGGAATTATTTTGAAGTTGATATAAAATATAGACAGGCTCAACTCGTAGAGTAAAATCACCAATCCATTTAAAAAGACAGGAAGGATTGAACAAGTAGACAGTAAACATTTTGAGGAAACAAACCGCGGCAGGAAAATCGTTAATTATAAATCAAAATTCAAGAAACAAAAAAATATTAATAAGAGCAAATACGAAAATTCCAGACCAGCCAGAGAAGCGCAAAGTACGCAATATATTTCTAATAATGCTTAGTTGCATGTTACCACTTATCACTATGGTCAAATGCAGCAACATCGAAGTAAACCCAATAAGTGCGAAAAATGGATATCTTATATTCCAAACCGGAACGATGGAAATTCCAACCAGCTACGAATACCACTATTTGAGTATAAACATAACAAAAACAATGCTTATGTTCGAAAATCTAATAACTGAAGCAAACGACTATCCCAATGTACCTCAGATACAATATTTAGTCGATAAACTAGAACGGGAAATAAATATATTAAGAATTATTAACAGAAGCAAAAGAGGTCTTTTGAACGTAGTAGGGAAGGCATATAAATACTTATTTGGTACATTAGATGAAGCCGACAGGGAGGAGCTAGAGGAAAAAATTAATAACATGTCAGAAGCCTCCGTGAAAACCCATGATCTAAACATGGTTATCGACGTAATTAACAGCGGTATAGACATAATTAATAGGCTCAAGGTGGAAAAAGAACAGAACCAACAAATTGCGATACTGATACAGAATACATAGAAGATTCGAGTTAGGTATGCAATTAACCAGATTAAGAATCTTTAACCCAAAATTACCATAACACAATTATTTGAAACACGTAAATTCGGAGAAAATGCTAAAGATAAAAACATCAACTTGGCTCAAGACAGACACGAATATTTGGCAAATGTATTGTTGGACTTATTAAACAAGAGCCAACTCAATGCAAATACATTAAAACCCAAAGAAATTTCCAAATAAATTATATATAGAACAGAATATACTTTTGTTATGGAATATTCCTGAAAAAGTTGTCAACCAAGATTGTACAAACAACAAAATATTAATATCAGGAAACAACATCATGAAAATTAAAAATTGTACCATGCAAATAGATGAATTCCTAATTTCTAATCTCTAAATCTAGCAAATTTTACTCAAACGATTTATATTACCAACAATGTTACACGTTTAGAACCAATAAATCACTTAGAAACAAGAGAAATAATAAAAATTGCATGTAAACACTACAGTTTTGTCCATATTATATGCATTACAACTTTTGTCATCTTGATAATTAGTTTGACTCTGTATTTAGCATATAAGTTTAAAAATATACCCAAGAAAATTATTGTCAAATATTGTAAACAAAAAGAAGAACACCACCTTGAAACTAATGTCAAGGAAAATATTCAACCAGAAAACAATGTTATGATATATCCAAATTTAACGACCTGAGGACAGGCCAAATTCAATGATTGGGGGAGTGACATATCCATAAGTCCCTAAGACTTAAGCACATGCCTACACAGTAATACACATACAACATGTACACAGAAACACACCCTACACTACTCTGGATGTACCCAACAGATACCAGATACCTGATAAGTCACCCACTGGTAGACTAAACATCCGTAGCTTAATTTAAACATTCCTTTCTTAAGCCCTCGCATAATCTTCAAGTTCCCACGTTCAAAGCTCGGACTCGCAATCCCGAAAAATAGAAGTATTAGATTTCAATAAACAAAGTTATAAGAATCTAAGAGCACTTGTGTCCAAGAGCAATTGCACTTGAATCCAAGAAAAAAGCAAAGACAATTAAAGTCAGCAACTCCAAAGCTTTCTCTCTTCATTTGATCAGAACCCTAAAGTCTAAAGTCCATATTAGAAAAGCTCGATACCGAGACTGGAACGTCAATCAAATCAGAGTAATTAGTAGAGTTCAGTTTTAAGGCCTAATTATAATCGGTCGGTGTTCTTCTCAACTAAAAATATTGTAATCATTCAGTAAAATAAAATAAAATTTTTTTTTACATATGATAAGTATTGCGATTATTTAATTATATATATATTGTATATTTTAACTGGAACTTTTATTACGTGCTCTCTACCCTCGATGATTTCTGATGCCCTGCTCCCTCAGTGTCGCAAGGAGTGGTGTGCCCCTCGCGCTTGTGACTTATGGAGTCAGGCGGTACCGTTGCAAGTCATCGCACAGGTCTTCGGTATTATACAAGTGGATTTGCAGGCCGTGCTGAAGAGTGCTTTTTGGCAGTCTTCCAGACAGACGTCTGCTCTCTTTGTATTCTTTTGGAGGTGGAGGTTAAATTAGTAATTTTTCTTTTACGCACTTGGGCCTGGCTATTAATTAAATGTTACTGATGTATTGATACAGTGGGTATCCAATATGTGTGCTTACCATATAGGTTATGCGCTCTCTTGTATTTATTTGAAATTGAGTTTTTATATTCAGCACTTTTACTGGTGATATATTTTTTCGTTAGTATTTTCGTTTCGGTATTCGTGTGTTGAGCTCACAAATCATCTGGAATGGTTTGTCATTAAAATTTTAAATAAGTTCAGGCAATCCCACTTAGATGAATTTAGTTATTCTTATAAGTTTTATTTATATTATTATCTGTGTATGTTACGAATTTACGAACCTTAATGTTTTAAGTGGAGTATTGATTTAAGTGTTTTGCAGAGTGTTTTGTTTACCGTGGGCATGATTGGTAAATACTTAAAGTGTGTTGGTTGTTGCTGGTCGAAGGCAAATGGTCAATTACATGAATCAAACCGAAAAAATCAGTGAGAGTCGAAATCAGTACTCGAGTATGAACAAATATGTTTGACTCGTTGCAGCTCTCTGTTACTTACCCACCTATAAATTCGACAAGGTATATAAATTAAAAATATATCATTTTTGTACTTTCAAAGTGTTATGAAATATTTTTTCTCCGAGGGGTGCGGACCTTGTCGCTGGGTACCCTTTTCTTGGGCTACGGATTGTCGTCGTCACCAAACGCCTGGTGAAACAACAACACGCCGACCCCACGTCTGCTCTGACTGGTGGCGCCGGTACCACGGCTGCTCGGTCCGCACGGACACATCAGGCAATCGCCTGGGTCACGTACGTTGTTTCCGACACAGTCGACCGGGTTTTCACCACAATTCCTGCCGCTTCTTCGGGTCCTTGCTCGGCCTGGCCCTGCCTGTTAAATGCTTCCCGACTAATCGTGCTTCGTCGTATTAAACCTCAGCTACCTGTGTCTCAATTCGGAGACTTTCCTTGTCCCGAACGTCTCGACGTAGCGATCTTGTTCCTTGGTGACTATCACGGCTATAGCTCCGTTGCTGACTTCGTTTCTTCACGTTGTTGACTCGTATACTTGTTCTCCTTGACCGTCCTGCTTCCAGCGTTCGGCCTGCTTATATAGGCCTCCTTTTACGGTTTATCCTTCTTGTCTCCAGTCTCCGGATCCAAAGTCCAGCTGATACCGTTATTATCCTTACCCTGACACGTCGACGCCTACCGTTGACTTGCCATCCTGCTCCAGATCGTGCCGTCTCTTTCTCGCTCTCCATGATCTCTCCTTCAAACCGTCTGTTCTCCAAACTCTCTTTCTACCGGTTCTGTTTCTCCAAACTCTCTTTCTACCGTTTCGGTAACTCTCTTTCTACAACTCCTCGGCTTTGCACTGCCGTTACTACGCGTAGACTTGTTGCGTAACTGGCAACGGCAGGCCCTCCCCATGCAATCTTTATTTAGAGGAACTCCATAGCTGCATGGTCTCACAATTTGAAGGCATCAATGTTGCCCCCGAAGATGTGAGGCCTGCGCAAAATGCGAGACGGCACACAGATAGCGACTGTGATGCTCAGTGCAAACGATGCAATCACTGTGCTTAAAAGGGGCTCGGTTAACGTAGGCTGGTCACGGTGCCGCAACAACCAGGATGTACGTCCTACAAGATGCTTCAGGTGCTTGGGATATGGCCATAGGGCAACCAACTGCAAGGCAGCCGACCGCTCCGACTGCTGTCTGCGGTGCGGCGTGTAAGGGCATAAGGCAAAAGGATGCGTGACCCCGCCAAAATGCCTCATTTCCAGCGAGAATGTCGATAGGAATCACTCGACAGGTGGCTTTGCGTGCCCCACCTACAAGGCGAACATCAAGAGCCGTCGCGATGATGCTGGACGCAATTAAAATCATCCAGCTTAATGTCAACCACTGCGCAGCTGCTCAGAGCCTCCTGGCTCAGACTGCGGCGGAGAGCAGCATAGACATCATGCTCTTAAGCGACCCCTATTTCCCGGGAATTGGAAACCCTTCGATGATCTTGGACGAGTCAGGCAAAGCGGTTATAAAGTGTTGCAGCCCTCTCCACGTCCAGGAACGGTCCTACTTCCCGATGCGTGGTATAACATATGCGAGGGTGAAGGGTGTGCATATTTATATCTGCTACGCCCCGCCTAGCGACAGCACTGACCAATTCATTTATTGACGTCACATTTGTCAGCAGAGGCTTAGTGG
Source organism: Drosophila santomea (assembly GCF_016746245.2). Taxonomy (NCBI): domain Eukaryota; kingdom Metazoa; phylum Arthropoda; class Insecta; order Diptera; family Drosophilidae; genus Drosophila; species Drosophila santomea. The sequence continues at coordinate 99,478 of NW_025319016.1, forward strand.
CTAACTCAAGCTGGACGGTACTGGACGTGGTAACGCTGAGCGATCACGCTCTGATCATTTTTAGTATCTCATCGACTGGCACAATCAGAAGCCAACCGAGAAGATCACTTGGGCAAGCATGGGATACCAGGAAGTTCGATGAGGATATGCTGCAATATCAGATCGACACCCTACTAATCCCAACGGGTGACGCAGAGACAATGGCGGCGGAGCTTATGAAAATACTCGTAGCAACGTGCGTTGCTACGTATACTGTTGGAGCCCCGTCCTTCAACAGTTGCGATCGGAATGCCTCAAGGCTAGGAGGAGAGCACAACGAGCCAGAGGTAGCCCTCATCAAACGGAGCTTTTGGAAGCTTTTAAAGCCAAGCGAACTGCGTTCAAGCACGGATTCTCGGCGGCCAAGGCACAGGCCTACAAGAACCTGCTGGATAGCGTAGACGACGACACCTGGGGTCTGGCCTATAAGCTGGTAAGCAACAAACTGCGGAAGAGAGATGTCCCCCCTTCGGATCCTGATGTCCTGGCCAACATCGTTGCGGAGTTATTCCCGATACAGTCGACCACATGGCAGCCATTAGCCGCAGCTCCAGTCTCCGACTTCCCGAGCATCACTGCACACGAGGTTGTGGAGGCAGCAAGGCGCATCCAGGCTAACAAAGCCCCTGGACTTGATGGCATTCCGGGAGTAGTTGTCAAAGCAGTGGCGTTGTCTAGACCGGACATCTTTAGGGACACCTTTCAGCAGTGCCTCCTGGACGGAGTCTTTCCAGCAAGGTGGAAAAGCCAGAAGATGGTACTTTTTCTTAAATGGAAAGGTTCCGCACAAGTTGCAGACAGCTACCGCCCACTATGCCATCTGGACATAGTAGGAAAGCTATTTAAGCGCATCCTATATGCCCGAATAGAGGCTGTAACCGAGAGCATAAATGGTCTAAGCAGCCACCAATATGGCTTTCGAAAGGGAAAGAGTACCCTCAACGAGAAACATTGCCAAGAACGCGCTCGAGGGCAACAGATGGATAGGTGGCAGAAAAGAATACTGGGCGATTGTCACGCTGGACGTTAAAAACGCATTTAACATGGCAAGATGGCCTTTAATCCTCGATGCAATGTACACGATGGGTATCCCGGGTAGAAATCGTATCTTCTGATATGATACGGAAAATGGACCGAAAAGTTACCGAGTCTCGGCTATCCTTCAAGGATCATGCTAAATACGCTAGCAGGAAGGCAGCCATCACATCGGCAGCCATATCTCGACTTATGCCCAACGTGGGAGGCCCCAGAGACCCAGCCAGGAGGCTATTGGTAACCGTAGCAAAGGCAACCCTTCTATACGCTGCGCCAATTTGGAGTGACGCCACCGTGCCGGGTCGAATGAGGTGTATCGTCCTTTAGGTCTAACCAAAGCTCTTTCCAGAACCACAGTTGTAACACCCGAAAGCGCACTTTTGTTTAGATCGCTTGTGTCACAGCGATTTCTATTCACTTGTCTTTCCTGGTTCGTAGTTTATGCACCTAATTGTTCCTATCTAAGTACCCATTTATTTTATTTCTCATGAAAAGTAATCTGTTTGAAACATTGAAATTAAAAGTGTTTTATAAAAGTATTTCCCAGTTTCTTTGCTCGCACGAAACATATGTTGTAAGCAATAAGTAATAATATTAATTTCGTTAAACCTTTACTGTAAATAATCATTTTTTCTTTTATTTTTTTTTAGGAACAACTGGTCATTGTTTTCACCAAAAACAAATATTCTATGGCTGTCATATGTTATCGCTAAGTTATTAGATAGCGTGAAATATAAAAATATCAATACAAAGGTTCACAGGATGTACATTGACAAAATAAAGGAATTGCAAAACATTATAATGACATTTGAAAGTGCTACTCATTGCGCTACTTATATGTTTAATTTAAATTAAGATGTATGTATGTACTGATTGAACTATTTTGGATTAATAAAAAATATCTCAAATAATATGTAAAAGTCAGTTTAAGAATATGCAAAATAAAATAATCTAATAGGTCGATTTAAATATAATTAAATATAATTAAATATTTCGACTGCAAAAATTGATTTCCTTATAAGTTTTCGCTCAGTAAAGCACTACACGACCCAGTACTATATAATTTCCATAAAACATTTCGTTCTAGTCGCATCACGGTGTTATTCTTTTCGAGTAGCCCCTCCAGGCTAGAGGAGTCTGTGCTAGAGCGGCTTTCCGGCATATTTCAATTTTGTTGTTTTCTTCCGACGATTTTTTGTTAGTGGTCACTTACAAATCGGCTGAATAGGAGCTGAAAATTGGTAAACTAAATTAATCGAAAAGATGTAACAGGTAGAACTAAATTACAAACCAACCAGGATTTCGTCTCAAGGAGTACATCACCAATACACGGAGATAGGTGATCATAACGAACAGGACAACGACAATTAAAAAAACTAACACCTATGCACTTGGAGCATGCGGGTGGAGCACCCACACCAACATATTACAAAAGGGAACAAGATAGCCACTATAGCAACACACTGTTAACTCAGAAAAGTTCAACAAAGAATAAACTTGGACCAATCAGAAGGAACTTTGGTATTATTACTCAGAGACCTTGCGTTGCAGCGTTGACCAGAAAGTCGTCATCGAGGGCCCCACAGGGGAAGCAAGAGGTCACCGCTTTTCAGTGCGAGACCACGTCAAGCACTACTACTGATAAAGAGATAAACGGGGCGGACTGTGTGAACACAGTAGGTCGAAAAAAGGCTGTAGGGTAGAGGAGGCCTGCAACCGATGCATGCAAAAGAGGAAAACGTACCGCACAGCGCTGACCCTGCCCGAAGCCCGAAATCGTGGCGGCTGCGAGGAGCCTTAAACCCGAAAAGGCACCGGGACGTGACCGGATCCCAAACAGGGCAACCAAACTGCTATTGTATATGCACCCGAAGGTGACCGCTTATGTGTTCAACAAATGTTTAAGAGAGGAAACATTTCCCGACAGGTGGAAGCGCTAGAATCTTCTGCTCCTGGCCAACCCAGACCTGGAGGTGGAACCGGAACGCGTTCAACTGGGCAAGAACGCTGGAGTCCTTGAGGGCTTTGAGGGTCCTGGGTTACTTGCTGCAGGTTATAAGCAGCTAGCAAACAAGTACTTATCCGTAAGTCGACAGCGGGCTCGGGAGTGTTAAGGGTCACGGCCGGAGTCCCACAAGGATATGTTTAGTACCGTTGATCTGGAACACTATGTACAATGAAGTTCTCAAGAATGCTCTTCCGGATGGTACCAAGATCATAAGCTTCGCCGATAGGACCTATCCTGATCTCGAGCAGAAAGCTGGTGAAGTCAGCACGTATCCAAGGGGGCACTACACTACACGACGTCGCAATGCTCCATAAAGAACCTTGGAGTCCAGCTCCAAACGCGCCTGTTGTTCCGAGTACGTTCACAGAAAGGCCAGCGCAACTACTGGGTCTCTGTCGAGAATGTTTATACCACGAGAGTTGCAAAGCAAGCCACTCGGAAGATGCTGACGGGCGTTGTAACAGCCCAGTTGCTCTACGCAGCTCCAGTGTGGGCAATGCTTTGCGGCAGTACCGCGAAAACCGGGTCCCTTATTCTGTTATTAATTGTTACTGAAAAATACATTAATAGAGGAATATAAGAACCACAAGAAATATATTGGGGACCGTAAGAATAAAAAAAAAGCTCTGAAAGAGGGCATTGCAGGAGTTTTCCGCAAGACTTCTTTAGATGCTAAACAGTAGGAAACAAAGCACTTGCATACATCAACCCGTTAAAACTGTGAACACGACGGAATCTGCAGGCTTCACCGCTGACGTCGAAATGACGCTACAGAACTAGGGATACTTATAAAACTCGGGAAACTGATGACAGTAGTCACCCCAAATAACAGCCAACGAAAGAAACCAACGAGGAAAGAGGAAAATCAGGAAGCACTGCGTCGGATCCCTAGATCACGGTAATTTTACAATCGAAGGGGTCAAGGAAGTCCTTTAAAAAGAACTGTAGATCATGTTTGAAATTAAAACAATAATCCACATCGCCAACTGAATCACGAAAGACCAATGAAGTAAAGATAATAACCCAGCGATGCAGGCATTCATAGTCGAGGAAGTGAAGGAGTTTCTGGCGAATTCCGAATACACTTCGCCAGAGCGAATGGCGGAAAAGAAAAATAAGCAGTGTAAATTACAGTCGTTTTAATTTATAGTTAGCTCTTGTGTGTATACGTTTCTATTTCGATAAAGAATTGGCAATCTCTGGCAATCGTTTGTTTTCTGGTTTCGGTTTTCATATGTTGAGTTAACAAATTTTGTGGGATGGTTTGTTTTAAGCATTTTAATTAAATTCACAAAATCCCACTTAGTTAAATTTTTTTAATTCTTGTATTATAAGTTTTATTAATTTTATAATATGTTTAGATTGCAAAACAGCGGCTTTTTAGCGATTATATGATTTTTTTAAAATATATGTACGTATAAACGACCCTATAACCAGTTTGTATGATATTTCTAAATATTTCTCAGCAAATTGAGAAGTTTTCCCAGAAAATGGAGGACAGAATAAGGTGCATATCCTTGAACAGAAATCCCACCCCCACCCTTACGATCATCCTTATGACTGCTTGTGCGCGCAGTTTTTATGAAAAGTCGTATTTTTAAATTCAGAATTCATAATTAATTCAGAAAAGCATGCCAATTTGTTTTTTTGTTTTTCTTGTAGAGGGTTCCTCATGGCGTATACCAAATATGCGTATTTGGCTTGTTTTCTGGTAGTAGTGGGAATGTACGATTCTGAATTAAAAAATCTTTTCATAAAAACTGTCTAAATTACAATTGCACTTCATCGCGCACAAGCAATCTTGGAAGAGGGTGTACCTGCGCGCACAAGATTTCTGTTCATGGATATGCACCTTGTCCAAAATGTTCTGGGTAGTTAACAGGTGGTTGGAACATTTGTTGAGAAATATAATACAAACTGGTTATAGGGTCGTGTATACGTATAAATAAAAAATCATATAATCTTAAAACCGTTAAAAAACCGCCGTTCCCGTATATTCCAGCTATTTTCAGCTAAAAGCTATGGAGCCGTTGATTAGAAAAAATATAAACAATCTGAAGTCATAGCGACTTTCAACTTAAGGCTACCCACGTTTTGAACTTATGCCTTGCAAAATCTTATTTATAAAGTTACAATGACTAGTAGTCATCAAGCCAAGTCATAAGCCCTGACTGCGGTCATCCGAAATAATACCCTACAGAGAATTGTACTTTAGAATATCTGCGCTATGTCTCCAATTTCATTACGCTAGGAGACCCCATAAAATCAAATTTTTATGACTCTTTGAAAATATTATTATGAAAGTCAAGCGGCTATTTACCTGCATCCAAACCCGTAGGTAACCCTCCTTTTCTGACTTCCCCATTGCAGTCTGTGAAGGCTCCTTAATTTGAGAACCAATCAGGTGGATTCTAAGAGTAGACACCCCCTGTAGATGTCAAACTCTCTAATCCTCGTGTATAAAAATGGATCCCCTTAAATTGCTCAGGATCAGTACAGCATTCTTTCAATAACCGTTATAATTGTTTGTGTGGACTCAAACCATTTACAGTGAAAAATTTTAATAAAGAACTTATGCCTTGCAAAATCTTATTTATAAAGTTACAATGACTAGTAGTCATCAAGCCAAGTCATAAGCCCTGACTGCGGTCATCCGAAATAATACCCTACAGAGAATTGTACTTTAGAATATCTGCGCTATGTCTCCAATTTCATTACGCTAGGAGACCCCATAAAATCAAATTTTTATGACTCTTTGAAAATATTATTATGAAAGTCAAGCGGCTATTTACCTGCATCCAAACCCGTAGGTAACCCTCCTTTTCTGACTTCCCCATTGCAGTCTGTGAAGGCTCCTTAATTTGAGAACCAATCAGGTGGATTCTAAGAGTAGACACCCCCTGTAGATGTCAAACTCTCTAATCCTCGTGTATAAAAATGGATCCCCTTAAATTGCTCAGGATCAGTACAGCATTCTTTCAATAACCGTTATAATTGTTTGTGTGGACTCAAACCATTTACAGTGAAAAATTTTAATAAAGAATAAACAAATATAAATACAAAATTTAAAATGGAATCATCGGTAGCTTGTGATTTTTGCAACCAATGCATCGAAGTTAGTGAGTTTGATTCTCATTACGCGAAGTGCTCAGAACCCAGTAAAGCGTGCGAGGCTTTGAAGTTAAACTATAAAATTAGATGTGCTCTAATAAAGTAAAAAATTGTGAATTTGATGTGAAGGACCCCGAAATGCATTTAACATTTTAATGGGTAGAGAAAAACTGGATGATCTACAAAACCGGTCAAATCATCAGGAAGACCACCCTATGACATCAGATAAGTCTTTAAAACGATTAAGGATGGATATTATATACCGTACCGTTATCGATCGTGGTGAAATTAAGAAAATCTTTTTATGCAAGTATTTAACAGCAAACAAAATTCATATAGATATTGAAAAAAGTTTAACTCAGCTACTCAATTTTGTTTACCAATTGTAGAATACATAAGAAAAAACTTCCAATTCGCTGTTCATTAAATAATTTGTTAAAGTTACTTGTATTCTTTGAAAAATCAAATTAAGAAACATACTGTAATGGTTATACATATGTTTAAAGTTAAATAAAAAACAAGAGAGAACGCTATAGTCGAGTTCCCCGACTATCTGATACCCGTTACTCAGCTAGTGGAAGGGAGAAGGAGATTCTTAAACACAGTTTTTGGCGGTAGTGGGCGTTATAGTGGGCGTGGCAGAAAGTTTTTTGGCAAATCGATAGAAATTTACAAGACCAATATAAAAATGAAAAATATCAAAACATTTTTCAAAAGTGTGGGCGTAGCAGCTTTGGGCGGTTTGAGGGCGTTAGAGTGGGCGTGGCAAAAAGTTTTTTGGTAAATCGATAGAAAATTACAAGACTAATACAAAAATGAAAAAATTTCAAATCATTTTTCAAAAGTGTGGTCATGGCAGTTTTGGGTGGTTTGTGGGCGTTAGAGTGGGCGTGACAACATGAATCGACAAACTTGCGCTGCTTCTATGTCTCTGGAGTCTGTATGCTCAATCTCAACTTTCTAGCTTTTGTAGTTCCTGAGATCTCGACGTTCATACGGACGGACAGACGGACAGACGGACATGGCCAGATCGACTCGGCTATTGATCCTGATCAAGAATATATATACTTTATATGGTCGGAAACGCTTCCTTCTGCCTGTTACATACTTTTCAACGAATCTAGTATATCCTTTTACTCTACGAGTAACGGGTATAATAATTTGTAAACCATTTAGATCGTCTATTATCATTTACTATGGATTTCGTTAAAAAGTTGTTTGTTTGTCCCAAAAAAAAAAAGAATACACTCGACTTATATATTGTAGTTATTGCGGATCTGATACGCATTCCGAGAAGAACTTCGCCAAGAAACTCGACCAGGAAACCCATAAAAAAGCATAGTATATTTCAAAACAAATATACAAGAAATAACGGAAAAAATATACGTTTTATAATTTATTTTGTATAAAATAAATCAGTGAATATTAAAAATGTTTCGACAATTTATACATCCTTACACAATGTTAATTTGTGGACCTTCAGGATCGAAAAAACAACATTTCTAGAAAATCTAGATTTCAACAAATCTAGAAACAAGAAGAATGATCGTTTTAATGTTTCAATTGATCGAATTATTTGGTGTTGGAGGAGAGTGCTAAGCCAAATTTTAATAATATTGAATACTTTAAAGGAGTTCCTGAAACCATCGAAAATGAAACCAATGAGCCTATTCTCTTGATGTTGGACGACTTGATGATGGGAGCCTTTAACAAAAATGTATGTGAACTTTTTACTAAAGGTTCCCACCATCGAAATTTATTTGTTATTGTGGTAACTCAAAATATATTTCACAAATCATCGCATACCAGAGATATTTCACTTAACACTAAATATATAATTGCATTTAAAAATCCTCGTGACAAACTGCAATTTTAATGCCTACCAAGACAAATTTATCCGGAAAACCGAATGGAGCTATTTAGAATATATAAAGAAGTAACAGAACAACCACACGGGTATTTACTTATTGATCTTACTCAGGGCACGAATATGGTTTACAAAATGAGCCTAAATCGCTTGAAAGCGAACAAACAGCTCAAAGAAGTTGGGTCCGCAAAAATCGAATTTTTGAAATTTGAAAGTTGGAATCGTTTGCCCATCGTTTGCCCATGTTTGCCCACCAATTAGTTTTTTTTGCCCACGTCCAGTTTTCAAGATATGAAATTTCGAAAAATTTCGAAAATTTTCGAACTTCAAAAAGTTGAGTTTTTTTAACTTTTTTTTTTTTAAATCGCAATAACTTTAGAATTTTGAAAAAACTTTTAGTTTAGAAAATATAGGCACTTAAGGAATTAGGCATTTTTCAAACAAAATCGTTTGCCCACCCTCTAAAAATGCTTTTTATCGTTTGCCCACCCTTTAAAAATTGTTTTTTTCGTTTGCCCACCCTTAAAAAAAAATATTTTCGTTTGCCCACCTCTTAAAACTAAATATTTTAAAACAAAATCGTTTGCCCACCCCCTAAAATTGCTTTTTATCGTTTGCCCACCCTTTAAAAATTGTTTTTTTCGTTTGCCCACCCTTAAAAAAAAATAAAAACGTTTGCCCACCTCTTAAAACTAAATGTTTTAAAACAAAATCGTTTGCCCACCCCCTAAAATTGCTTTTTATCGTTTGCCCACCCTTTAAAAATTGTTTTTTTCGTTTGCCCACCCTTAAAAAAAAATAAAAACGTTTGCCCACCTCTTAAAACTAAATATTTTAAAACAAAATCGTTTGCCCACCCCCTAAAATTGCTTTTTATCGTTTGCCCACCCTTTAAAAATTGTTTTTTTCGTTTGCCCACCCTTAAAAAAAAATAAAAACGTTTGCCCACCTCTTAAAACTAAATATTTTAAAGCAAAATCGTTTGCCCACCCCCTAAAATTGCTTTTTATCGTTTGCCCACCCTTTAAAAATTGTTTTTTTCGTTTGCCCACCCTTAAAAAAAATATTTTCAATTAAAAATTACTTTCAGTAAGCTGTGGCGCCAATTCACACGCACACGTGGTACTTGCCGCATTGACAATACATACATACGTACATATTACAAAAACATTATGGTGTATTCTGCTTATTCTTCACTAGTTCCTTATGCTGAGCAACAACAATTTCATATGCTTAACAGTTACCTCGGTGTCCGACTGAAAAGCTACATTGCTAAAAATCAGTCGTATGTTTCGTTGCTAGCAAATTGGTTTACATACATACAACCCAGAAAAAAATAAAAACAATTGTGTTTGCTTTACCATATTGTTATCCAACATAATTTGGAGTTTTCAAAAGCATTAAAACTATGTATTTTCATTTTTTTCAACTTGATTTTTTCGGTGCAGATAGGAGAACCGAAAATGTGTATGTGTGTTTTTTTTATATGTATATGTTGGTTATATGCAACAACACCTCTGGCCTTTGATCGTTTTTTGGGAGTAAGAAAGAGATAGATAAAGATTTCCGCGTAAATTATGAGATGCAAGTATGAAAACTGATTGCAGCGTCGTTTTGCTTATGTCGATGGAGGTGGCAGCGCACCTGTGACAAAGGGTTAATTTTTTTATGTAAATTGTTTTAAGAATCCAATTTTATGAATGGAAAAACACTTGTCTGTTTTTAAAAATCCCTTTCTTCCTTGATTCTCATATTAGGTATAAAAGTTGTCAATAATATACGGTCTTCAATTGCACCTGTGACAAAGGGTTAATTTTTAGGTAACTTGTTTGCACCTGTGACAAAGGGTTAATTTTTTAGGTAAATTGTTTTAAGAATCCAATTTTATGCGATAAAAAGCAATTTTAGGGGGTGGGCAAACGATTTTGTTTTAAAATATTTAGTTTTAAGAGGTGGGCAAACGTTTTTATTTTTTTTTAAGGGTGGGCAAACGAAAAAAACAATTTTTAAAGGGTGGGCAAACGATAAAAAGCAATTTTAGGGGGTGGGCAAACGATTTTGTTTTAAAACATTTAGTTTTAAGAGGTGGGCAAACGTTTTTATTTTTTTTTAAGGGTGGGCAAACGAAAAAAACAATTTTTAAAGGGTGGGCAAACGATAAAAAGCAATTTTAGGGGGTGGGCAAACGATTTTGTTTTAAAATATTTAGTTTTAAGAGGTGGGCAAACGATTTTGCTTTAAAATATTTAGTTTTAAGAGGTGGGCAAACGTTTTTATTTTTTTTTAAGGGTGGGCAAACGAAAAAAACAATTTTTAAAGGGTGGGCAAACGATAAAAAGCAATTTTAGGGGGTGGGCAAACGATTTTGTTTTAAAATATTTAGTTTTAAGAGGTGGGCAAACGTTTTTATTTTTTTTTAAGGGTGGGCAAACGAAAAAAACAATTTTTAAAGGGTGGGCAAACGATAAAAAGCAATTTTAGGGGGTGGGCAAACGATTTTGTTTTAAAACATTTAGTTTTAAGAGGTGGGCAAACGTTTTTATTTTTTTTTAAGGGTGGGCAAACGAAAAAAACAATTTTTAAAGGGTGGGCAAACGATAAAAAGCAATTTTAGGGGGTGGGCAAACGATTTTGTTTTAAAATATTTAGTTTTAAGAGGTGGGCAAACGAAAATATTTTTTTTTAAGGGTGGGCAAACGAAAAAAACAATTTTTAAAGGGTGGGCAAACGATAAAAAGCAATTTTAGGGGGTGGGCAAACGATTTTGTTTGAAAATTTTTAGTTTTGAGGTATGGAAAATGCCTAATTCCTTAAGTGCTTATATTTTCTAAACTAAAAGTTTTTTTAAAATTCTAAAGGGTGGGCAAACGTGGGCAAACGAAGTTATTGCGATTTAAAAAAAAAAAAGTTAAAAAAACTCAACTTTTTGAAGTTCGAAAATTTTCGAAATTTTTCGAAATTTCATATCTTGAAAACTGGACGTGGGCAAAAAAAACTAATTGGTGGGCAAACATGGGCAAACGATGGGCAAACGATTCCACCTTTCGAATTTCAAAAATTCGATTTTTGCGGACCCAGCTTCTTTGAGCTCGAACAAACATATATTGTATGTTCTCAAAAGGGCCAACAACAAACTACGGAAGGCAATTATAAGCAATGGTGATAATGAGCTGGTAATAACAATAGTAGAAATAGTTTTAAATACATTACGAGGAAATCATAAAGTCACTAAAGCGCATCTAAGTGCTTTAAAAAAGTATAAAAATGCATTGCGATACATCCAAAGCGTACATTAAACTCTAAGAGAAACGTCCTAATTCAAAAAGGTGGTTTTTTACCAAATCTAATTATATCGTTGCTATCAGAAAATGTTGGAAAAAGTTTAAAAAATGATTAAAATAAGCATAATTTTAATAAAGTAATTTTAATGAACCCGAATATCTTACAAAAATTACTTAATAATGATCGAGGGAATGAATTAATAATTACAACATTTTTAGCAATTTTAAATAATAACAAAATAAGTGATTTTGATAAATGGATTAAAAATCGACAAGAACTAAGTTTCTATCAAAAAAAAAAGATGTCGGATTTACCTCAAAAAACTGATGAAGAAGATTTTAGATCTAAAGAAATTGCAGAGTTATTGAATGATAAAAAAAGATAAAGTCCGGCATTTCACTTTCAAGAAACGAAGAGTTTCCGGACTTACCTCTAGAAAGTGATGATGAAATTCCAAATAAAATTAACGATAAACGAAAGATAAGCAACACTTCGTTTTCAGAAGATAAAGAAGGTATAAAAAAAGAGAGAACGCTATAGTCGAGTTCCCCGACTATCTGATACCCGTTACTCAGCTAGTAGAAGTGCGAAGGAGAGTCTTCAACACAGTTTTTGGCGGTAGTGGGCGTTATAGTGGGCGTGGCAGAAAGTTTTTTGGCAAATCGATAGAAATTTACAAGACCAATATAAAAATGAAAAATATCAAAACATTTTTCAAAAGTGTGGGCGTAGCAGCTTTGGGCGGTTTGAGGGCGTTAGAGTGGGCGTGGCAAAAAGTTTTTTGGTAAATCGATAGAAAATTACAAGACTAATACAAAAATGAAAAAATTTCAAATCATTTTTCAAAAGTGTGGTCATGGCAGTTTTGGGTGGTTTGTGGGCGTTAGAGTGGGCGTGGCAACATGAATCGACAAACTTGCGCTGCGTCTATGTCTCTGGAGTCTGTATGCTTAATCTCAACTTTCTAGCTTTTGTAGTTCCTGAGATCTCGACGTTCATACGGACGGACAGACGGACATGGCCATATCGACTCGGCTATTGATCCTGATCAAAATAATATATATACCTTATATGCTCAGAAACGCTTTCTTCTGCCTTTTACATACTTTTCAACGAATCTAGTATACCCTATAATGACTTATGTAATTGCTTTCAATTATCAAGGAAATTAAATATTACGGCCTCTTAAAAAAAAAACATCAACGAAATTAAATATTACGGGTATTTTTTCTAGCACAGAATGAGTAACCCGTTAGAATGTAAGAAAGGCGAATTAGATTTGTTTGCACCACACCCCACGCAAAGTTAAATTCTACGAACCGAAGAGGTTTCTTATAATCCAATTGCATCTTTGGATGGTGCTACCTCAATCGAATTTCTTCGTTTGGGAAATGCTGAAACATATCGAGATCTATCAAGTGTTTATATACGACTTGTGGTGCAATTGTGGAAAAATTATAACACCGTCATTGAAGGAAATGCTGTCGGTGTAGTATATTTATTTATCAGTATTATCAGTATATTTAAATAACGTATTAGTTTATTATTATAGAGCATATCTGCAAACAGTGACGCCTCTGAAAGCCACTTGGCCTCGCAAGGTTATTTTCCAAATTTCGGACGATTAACATCAGGAAAATAGGTTTATCCGAGCTCTAATGAAACTCTGAAAAATATATTTCAAAATAGTAATAAGGTAGAACTATTTGGAAAAATTCATGGTGATATATTTAATCAAACGAAACTTCTTGTCAATAATGTTGACTTAAGAATTAATTTTAATATTGAAAAAAACTGGATTTTATTTAATGGAAAAGGATACCGAATCTAATTTAAAGATATTAGAAGCACAACTTTTCATGAATCATGTAACTGTGAACGCAAGCATTTCATTGGCTCATCATCGTATTTTACAAACAAAAAATGCTCTTTACCCATTCAGTAAAGTAGAAGTAAAGTCGTTTACAATTTACCCAGGAAACAATACATTAACAATAAACATTCCTGTAATTGGACAGTTACCAAATTTTTTTAGCTTTTTGTATGATTAAAAACCGTTCATACTCAGGAAACAGAGGACTAGATCCATTTAATTTTGAACATTTTAAAATGTAGCGCTTTAATCTAATGGTAAATGGAGTTCAAGTTCCTTCGCAAGCTCTGGAACGTTCAAAGCCCAAGAGGATATAATATGCTGTTTAGATCAAGCGGAATAAAACATTATGATCGTGGTCTTCAAATTACCAAGGAAATATTAGATACGAACCGTTTTATATTAGCCTTTGATTTAACTGCTGATCAGTCAAATACCACCATATGTTCAAATTTGATGTCGCAAGACACTATAAGAATCGAAGTAAGATTTTCGGAACCCCTTAGTGAAGCCGTTACTTGTCCGGTATATTGTGAATACGATTTCATGATTGATATTGATAGGCATAGAAATATGCGAACCCTTTTTTAAAATGAATCCTTTACAATTTTACAATTTGTTTACAAAACATTAACACAAAATCAATTTTTAAAGAAGTTTTCCCTTCAGACCAGCTTCCAAAAACTATTTAAAAGTATCCGGCTTTAATTATTGCAAGCACCGACACTTCAGATCAACCAGGAACTCATTGGATTGCATTCTATTTCAAAAGTCGCATTTCAGCAGAATTTTGATGTTGGAATGACTGATGTTGGATTTAGAAAACTAAAACATTTATATTGGAAGATTTTATTTACTTTTTTATTTACTGATAAAAATTCAATTCGTGCAAAACTATATCTATTTAAAACCTTCTCCTTATATACCATATGGGTAATACCATTCTCATTTAATTTCCTAAAACGCGTCTTAGTACAGAACTTGTTTACATAACTCTTAGGTAGTAAAATCCAAACATCTTTATCGTCCTTGTCTGCTAAATAAAGAGTTACCTTAGTTAAATAAAGTGTCTTTTTCAGCTTACAACCAGTGATCTTATGCTCAAATCCAATACATAGATCTTCAGTAATTGTATAACCAACCAAAGGCTTCGATTTAATCAGAGTCTCTATGAAGTCCTAGAAATTCAACAAAATTTCAACAGGATTTATTAATTAATGTCCTATATGCATACCATTTCTGACCAACGTTAGATTTGATTCATTATGCTCTACTAACTAACCGTATTATACTAATTCATTTATTTACAATAACGAGACATTTATACTGTTCAGCACTATATATATTAAAAGAACAAAATACTACGTGAAAGAGATACCAATATATCTGTTATGCTCTTTATATACAAATTATGATAAGGGTTGGCCGGCGGTTAACGCGCGCGACTTTTACTAATCAGGTGTCAGGCGGAGCCGTGACAATGAAAGATTAGGAGTTACTTTTTATGCTTTATTACACCGAGCCAAGCGGAGCTGTAGCGTCGGAGACAAAATCCGAACTGAATATAAAATACAAGAATTCAAACTTAGGAGCTAGCATGAAAACGAAACACATTGTTGCGATCTCATATTCGTAGCGGCCACGCAAATCTGCAGTGTCTGCCGGCTACGTATCGACATCCGGCATAATGCTTACGTTGCAGTATGCCGATGTTGTCGTATTTCATGCGCCCGTGGGAGCGACGTTTGCTTTAGTTAACTACCCCCCCCTCAAGACGGAGGCCGCCCTCGGCCGACCTTAACTCAGCAATCGCCACGTTCAGTTGTCTTGCGGACCTCTTGGCCTTCCAGGCGGGCCAGCCCACAATGGCAAGGAGGAAACATGATGCTGCTACGGTCAGTGCCACTCGCTGGGGTCGTTCGGCGTTGAATTCTTCTCTGAACCTCCGGATTGTCTCTAAGTTACCTTCATTTAGGCGATGAAGGTACGGGAGACTGAGCACGCTTTGGTGAGAGGTGATGTTCAGCAGAGGGAATTTTGCTACCCCCGGTACTCTGTTCTGGATCCCGTTCTGGTTGACGTACAGGGTTCCGTTAATGACGGCACGTCGGGCGAAGGTAACAAGATGCGTACCATGCACCCAGATTTCAGAGCCGTTGTCCACTTGTACCTTGGCGGCCCTGTCGTTGATGATGACGATCCCCTCATCTACATAGGTGATGGGGTCCAGCTGCTGGGTTGTATTTCGCAGTGCGCCTCGCCGCCTGCATGAAGTTCTTTCGCACAAGAGCTGCCTGATGATAGCTGGCAGAAGGTGGCGCTGGTTGATGCGGTGCAAGCTTTGACGGTGTGGATCTCGTTGTCGCATTCTGCGATAACGCCATCATCTAAACGTAGCATGGCTCCTTCGTGACTGACGGAGAAAATAGTAATTTTCTTACAGGCGAACTTAATTACCGGAAATTTAATGATAAAGTGTAATGCGTTATTGGACTGCAGAACCTTTACGGACGATACGGACATGAGGTCCCCTATGGGGGTGTTGGTGGGCTCCTCTAGCCAAACTGAACTCAAATCTTCGTGATCAAGAATATTTGGGCTAACAATGTTCATTTTTGCAAGTGTCACGGCCAACATTAAATTTTGAAGCTCCATCATGAGCATTCTATTTCTCGCGAGCAACATTTCATACAAATAACCGGAGTCAATTTGCGACGCTTTTGCTGCTTTGAGGATTAAGTTGACGGTGGCAGTTAATTTATTAATTTGACTCTGGATTTTTGTATTGATTTCTATCTGCCTATTGTTCGCGTCTATCAATCGTGCCTCTACGACCCTACTGTTTTGCAAATCGCTGGCATCAGGTGTACCGGCTACAACCTTTAGTATGGAGCCCAGGAAGTCCAAGCTTCTGGCCAATCGATGGTGCGCGCCCAGCGCATCCAGCAAGTCCGGGAGGTGTGCTGAATCTACATTCAGCAAATTTCTCATGTGTGACTGCGGGAAGTGGCTAAGCAGACCGACCGTCTCCTCTACTACACGTGCGTACTCCGAAAGATTCGCGGAGTGCCTCACGTAGGCGAAATTCTCCCACACCAAGATCTGGCCATCGACTATGGGAATGTATTTGGCGCGCGAATAATCGGTGATGTGAGCCGATGCCAATGATAGAGACACGAGAAGGATAAGATTGGTCCTGTGGGTGAAAGTTTAAATGATTGATTTTTTTATTTTGTAGACAAGGGGAACCCAACACCAATAATAATAAAAATGCTTAAGAATATAATGTGCGCGGATGGCGCTACGCTTAGATCTATTAAAAATTACGCCAAGTGGCTAGAAAAAATTTAAAATTAAGCGAAACACTGACCTCGCTGCTGAGCGCGTCATTTTAAATTGTCCTTGTGGACCACCCTCCCCTCAATAAGGACCGTGGTCTCCATGTCCGCTTCTACAGCTCTTTCTTCGCACAACGGCGTGAGCTTGTTGCCGAGTCTTCGGTTGGATTTTACCAACACTTTCTCGCCAACATCGAATGTCCTATTCTGCCGCGAGGCGTTTTCTCTGGCCCTCAGCGCGGTCTGAGCCTTCTGGATCCTATTGCGGAAATCTAGCTGCGGCTCATCGGGGTGTGTTAGGACGATGTCAGCCGGTCTCCTGTCGATGACCGAGTGAAAAGTTGTTACACAGCATGGACACGATCGTGTGTGACTTTAACGACGGTTAGTTGTCGCAATAAATGGTCTTTGCCCTTGGGAAAAAGTTCATGAGCTGAAGCAGCGCCGGCTTCAGGTCTTCAATAGTTCTCGAGGCGATTGGTTGTACGACGGCAAATTTAGAAAACTTGTCGACGCAAGTGAGGAAAAACTTTTTGTCGGTAGAGAAAATGTCGATGTGCAACATTTCCCCTGTGTGTGACGGTATTGGCGTTTTACCGAGTTCTTGTTTTCTCGGGTGCCTGTCATACTTTGCCCTTGCACAAGTCCGGCAATTCTGCACGATCTCGTTGGCCAGCTTGGCCATTTTCGGGAAATAGTATTCCGACAATACCTGCTTTACATTTTCTTGCGCTGCTCTGTGCGCCCTATTATGTTCAGCAGTTAAGATGTCCCTTCTTTCTTCGATTCTGAGTACGTCCACGACACGGTTCCTGCAATGCCAGAACTTTGTGGCTGGGAACCTCCGGACTATCTCATCTTGTATCATTGCGAGCGTGTGCAAATCGCAATGGAAGGCGTTTACGGCCCTTGGAACGATTATGTCTGCCAGTTCGTCTAGTAAAGACCCCCTGCAGACGAAGTTAACCGTGTGGCGCCTTTTATTCCCGAATAAAATAAAGGTATTTTTAGACGGGAAACGTGCTTCTTCCAGTATTATCTGGTTCTGGAAGCAGTTCAATGGCTTGTCTGTTGACTCGATTGTGTGGGTGAGAGACACCTCACTGTGAATCGTTGCTGCGCAAGATTCGGGCTCTTCTTGTTCCAGCACATTAAGCTGTTATCTGGACAAGGCGTCCGCTACCAGGTTCTCTTTACCGGGCTTGTAAAATAGACGAGCATTGAACTCGTCTATGCGGGCCTTCCACCTCTTAATTTTTGCGTTCGGGTTTGATTCCGACACAGAAAATGTTAACGGCTGATGGTCAGTGAAGATATTTATATCTTTCACTCCATACAAGTAATGCCGCAGTTTAGCCAGGGCCCAAACGATGGCCAATAACTCACGCTCGTTAGTCGCGTAGTTGGCTTCACTGTCTTTAAGAGTTCTTGAAATCATTGTTATAGGGCGGCCCTCTTGAGACAACACCGCACCTATACCATGGGCTGAAGCATCTGTCGTTAGATCAAATGGCTTCTTATAGTCCGGGTAGCTGAGCATGTCATCTTCTGATGCCAATATATAATATTGCGCAGCTTTTGGAACGCCTCTCGCTGGGACTCAGAGAAATGCACCTTAATGTTCCTCGATCTATGCCTACTAACTGTTCCATTTTCGCCCTTTAATATGTTTGAAATGGGCCTTGCTATAGCAGCGAAGTCTCTGATGAAGCACCTATAGTAGCTCGCGAGGCCCAGAAACGATCTGACTTCGAATACCGTCTTAGGCTCTGGAAATTCTTTTATGGCCTTTACCTTTTCTGGGTCACGCTTTTCTTAAAAAAACGCGATTTCTCGATCGATACTCTCATGTTAGCTTCTTCTAAGCTCTTTAACACCCACTCTACATGTTTGATGTGAGCATCCTCGTCTTGCGAGAAGATGATCACATCGTCAACATAAACATAGCAAAATTTGCCTATTTGCTCCCGTAGGATGTCATCGATCGTTCTTTGGAAGATGCCGGCGGCGTTCCTGAGGCCGAATGGCAATCTCTTAAACTCATACTTTCCTCCGTTTACCGAGAAAGAAGTTTTTTCACGATCGCGCTCCGCTAGTACGACTTGATGGTATCCTGATTTAAGATCCAGTGTCGAAAAATAGCGTGCTTTGCCCAAATTGCCTAATATCATTGATATATTTGGCATGGGGTATTTATCGGGAATGGTGTGCTCGTTAAGCTTGCGAAAGTCTATCACCAAGCGCTTCTTACGGTTTCCCGCATCATCGGTGCCCTTTTTATCAACTACCCATATGGGGTTGTTGTAGGGGGATGCCGATTTCTGAATTATATCGTTTCTTAGAAGATCTTGGATCTCCTTATTAACGAAGTCAGCTACGCCCATGGGATATGGGTACAGCTTGGCATAGATGGGCTCTTCGCTCACCGTTCTGATGGTGGCAACCACCGAAGTATTATATGGCAGAGCCTCGTTTGGGTCTGCAAAGGCCTTTTTTCTGGCCTTTAATAATTTCCGAAAAGTGTCCCGAAGCGGGTGCATCTGAGCAATCCACATCGGTGAAATTGACATCAGTGCATTTGTGGAAGGAGATTTTCTCAACTTCCGTACCCCATTTGAGCTGACCGGAGGCCAAACAGAGTGACGCCCCAGCCTGAGCTAACAAATCGAGACCGATTATCCCATCGAAGGTTGACAAGTCTGGTAAAATGAAAAATGTTGCTTTCACGTTGAACAACGCAACAAAGCATTTTTGTGTGACGGTGGTTGAGCCATGGATGGAATGCAAGGTGAATTGCGAGTTAACCGGACGGACGCCACGCAACCCCTTGTATATATATTCTTGATCAGGATCAATAGCCGAGTCGATCTGGCCATGTCCGTCTGTCCGTCCGTATGAACGTCGAGATCTCAGGAACTACAAAAGCTAGAAAGTTGAGATTGAGCATACAGACTCCAGAGACATAGAAGCAGCGCAAGTTTGTCGATTCATGTTGCCACGCCCACTCTAACGCCCACAAACCGCCCAAAACTGCCACACACACATTTTTGAAAAATGTTTTAATATTTTTTCATTTTTGTATTGGTCTTGTAAATTTCTATCGATTTGCAAAAAAACTTTTTGCCACGCCCACTCTAACACCCACAAACCGCCCAAAGCTGCCACGCCCACACTTTTGAAAAATGTTTTGATATTTTTTTTATTTTTGTATTAGTCTGGTAAATTTCTATCTATTTGCCAAAAAACTTTAGGCCACGCCCTTTTTAACGCCCACAAACCGCCAAAAACTGTCCTTCGCACTTTCACTAGCTGAGTAACGGGTATCAGATAGTCGGGGAGCTCGACTATAGCGTTCTCTCTTGTTTTATTATATATTCTTGAGTGTATAGTATAGGTCAGTGTAAAGCATAGGTTTATTAGAGATGCCACTCGCACACAGCACCGAAGAATTAACTAAAATTGTTGAAAATATATGCCACATCTGCGCTAGTACTATTTCTTATCCTAGCCAAATTCTAACCACCAGTTGCGGACACTAATTTCACCGAACTTGCTTTACTGCGAAATCGGGGAAAAATAAAATCTGTCCTGTCTGCTATAGCTCCCTCTCATTACCGTCTACCGAAAACTTGTCCGGGAACCTAGAAAGTCAACCCTCTGGGTCAAAACCTAAAACTCCAAGAGCACAACCAAACGTTCTAACTAGGTCCAAAACCAGTCAAGAAAGGCTACAACAAAAAACCACAATGTCCAACCCAAAGAACCAGGAACAGACTTCACCACCGACTGAACCCACAATCGATTTTCAGACAGCAATGGCTGAAAGCATAAGATCGGCTATCTCGGAAGCCATTACGGCCGACTTGACCCAACAAACAAAATGTTTGGCAGACGCTTTGGGCCAACACAAAAATAGCCTGACCCAAGCGATCACTGCGGGCTTTCAAGCTCAGGCATCATGCCTTTCGTCTAACCAAGTAGTGCTAGACCCAATATACGACAGAGCTAACGCAGTTCCACAAGGCTCACCAAATGTAGGTCCAACCCGAAGCGTAAACCAGTCACCTGCATCAGCAATGACCTTCTTAAGACCGGATAAGATAGCCCAGTTAATGTTTAACTGGAAACTACGTTTCTCAGGAAAGGGTCCAATGGCTGTCGAGGACTTTATTTACCGAGTCGAAGCTTCAGCCGGTCAAACACTGGACGGTAATCTTCAACTCGTGGCTAAAAATGCCAGTACGTTATTCGAGGGTATTGCGAGCGAGTGGTATTGGCGTTACAACAAAAATGTAATCGTTGTGCGCAGGTATGAATTATGCACCGCACTCAATTTAAAAACGACCGAACTGACAGGAATATCAGGGCCGAGATAGACCAGAGACAGCAGCGCGGAAACGAATCATTCGATGATTTCTACCGGGTAATCGCAACTCTTGCGGAAAGACTATCGCAGCCCATGTCCGATGGAGCTATGGTTGAAACCTTACGAGCCAATCTCCAACCCGAAATTCAGCACGAAATTTTATATCAGCGTGCCGATACAGTTTCGAAATTAAGAAGGTTGGTTAGGACTCGGGAAATCTTCATGCAAAGCGTAGGGAAGCCTCAGGGATTTCCACAACGGTACCCAGGCGACAGGTTTGCGAGGTCCAATGCCAGATCGGGTCAGAATCGGAACTCGAAGATATAGAGGAAGACATAGAGTTAGCGGCCATGGAATTGCAGTGCTGGAACTGCCGGGAAAAGGGTCACAGGTATCAGAAGTGTCTTCTGTTATGGCTGCGGTACAGCAGATACTTATAAGCCGTCATGCAGTAAATGTAGTTACTAGTTACGCTCCAAAAAACCAGCCAGGGCGTGCCACAAAGGCACGCAGACAGATGGTTTTGAAATCGACGATGAGCAATTAAGCTATTTCAACCAAACAAGTAGCAGTGTATCTACAACCTTTGAGATGGACCAGGTCCAACAAAAGCTCGATGGCACAGATACAAGCCGATCAAAAGTTCGCAGGGAGAAAAGAAAAAAACTAAGAAAGGAAGAACGGAAGCTGCTTGTCTCAGCCATGGTTGGGCAACTTCGCGACGTTAGGCCTTATGCTCAGATTTGCACCTGCTGGGAAAAACAGTAGTGAGCTTATTAGATACAGGGGCATCTGTTAGCTGCATAGGTGGTAGTCTGGCCATAGAGCTGCCAGGACTAAATATTTTATGCCAGAAATTTACCGCAGATGTTAGAAGATAAAATATCTGATTGGAAATGAAACTGTAGGGACAGACCCAGATAAAATTTCCGCCTTAAACGAGAGTTTCCAAGCGATCAATGAAGCACAAAATGAGCATCTCCTTTATGTTTCGGAAGCTGAACAGGTGCCAATCAAAATACACGGTGACTGAAAAGGAGTGTTTGGCAGCCGTGTTGGCAGTAAACAAATTTAGGGCATATGTGGAGGGTCAAGAATTTAGCATTATCACGGATCATGCTTCTTTAAAATGGCTTATGTCCCAGGGAGATCTAAGTTCCCTTCTGGCCCGCTGGTCCCTAAAATTACAAGGGTTTAAGTTTAAAATAAGTCATAGAAAAGGCAGTCAGAACGTGGTCAAGGACCTTTACAGACGACCTATCCGCTTTCGTAGCAAGTTTAGTGGATATGGAGGCCAAAACATTCAGGGGAATAGAGTACGAAAATTAAAAGTCAGCTGTCTCTTCAGGAACAACAAGATTGTTGGATGTCAGGATCAGCAACGGGTACTTGTATCGCCGCGCGGAACGCGCTGCAGACGAAAAGGTTGGAGATGAGTCTTGCTGGAAACTTTGGCTTCCCAAAGAATTAGTTCCCGAATTGCTAAAAAGAGCTCATGAAGAGACCACTGCGGAGTAGCTAAAATGTTGGAAAAACTAAGAAGATTTTTTTATTGGCCAATCTTAGCAGCAGATGTCAAAGAATTTGTCAACAAGTGTGAGGTGTGTAAAACTACCAAACACCCCAGTCAGATCTTAAGGCCACCTTTAGGAAATACTGGTTCAGACAGGATTTTTCAAAGACTATGTAGATTTTTTTTTTCTTTTTTTTTTTTTACGCGCGAGTCCCACGGCCACAGCTCCCGCCCAACCGACCGAGGGGCGCTGCCGTGTATCGTACAGCTCGAATCGCGGGAAGATAGACGCGATATAGAAGACAGTAAAGGACGAGGAAATATATGTATATAGAAGTAAGATCTAAGAATTCGTTAAGTATGTTAGTATTGATCGCTTTAAAAACGGCAGAGAGTCAGAATTAGAGATAATAGGATACAATCTATTTTAGTCAGAACATAATACTCTGTAGGGATCATGCAACTCATAATTAGATCTACAATGATTTAAAATTAGAGGTACGTAATTTCTAGTAAATCTGCTCGGGACAGTGAAGTTTAGCCGACTAACCAAGTCGGGACTATCCACTTCACCACGAATAAGGTTAAAAATAAAGACTGTTCCGAGCATCGTTCTACGGTTAGCTAAGAAGGGTAAGTTAATTAACATTAATCTACTTGAATAAGGAGGTAATCTAAGGCGCCGTAAGGCAAAAAGTAAGAAGTTCTTTTGAAACGATTCGATGCGGTCCGAGTAAACTTCATATTGTGGACTCCAAACAGGTGATCCATACTCGAGGATCGGACGGACTAGAGAAATAAATATGGTTTTGGTCATGTAAGGATCATCAAATTCCTTTGACCACCGTTTTATAAAACCAAGCACACCTCTGGCCTTATTGACAATAGACGAAATATGGTCTGAAAATTTAAGTTTAGGGTCCAGAAGAACACCAAGATCATCAACATGTGTTATTCTGTCCAAAGAGCACCCACTTAAAGTGTAAGTTGCGTGCATTGAGTTGGCACGATAAAAGTTCATAACTTTACACTTAGAGCCATTTAAGTTTAATACGTTATCACGGCACCAGGTTTGAAAGCAATCTAGATCGGATTGTAAGTCCAAATGGCGAGAAATGTCCTTATATTGCAAGCATAATTTTACATCATCAGCGTACATTAGTACACGCGAATGATTTATTATTAAGGGAAGGTCGTTAATAAATAAGGTAAAAAGGAGCGGACCTAGGTGGCTCCCTTTTGGGACGCCGGATGTGACTCGGAGAATACAAGAAAGAGAATTTTTAAAAAGGACCCGTTGCGTCCTGCCATTCAGATAACTTAGAATCCAATTTAGGAGATCAACAGGGAAACCTAATAAATCTAGTTGTTTTATTAAATGTGAATGATTAACAGAGTCGAATGCTTTACTAAAATCCGTATAAATGACATCAGTTTGAAGATTATTTTTGAAGCCCTGTACTACGAAGGAGGTTAGCTCCAGAAGGTTAGTAGATGTTGATCTGCGTTTCAGGAACCCATGCTGACATGGTGATATAATTGACTTACAAAGGTGCTGCAAATGAGGAGTGATAACGTTTTCAAAAAGCTTAGGGATACAAGACAATTTGGAGATTCCTCTGTAATTGGTTGCATCCGATTTGCAGCCTTTTTTTATGGAGAGAGATCACAAAGGACTCCTTCCATATTTGGGGGAACTGTGTAGATTCCAGAGATAAGTTAAACAGTTTTAGTAGAGGCTTGCACAAGGCTTCCGCACAGAATCTAAGCACACAGCCAGGAATTCCGTCGGGACCTGGCGAATAGACAGGCTTAACTCGCTGAAGATCATAAAGCAGTGAGCTTTCGTTTAAAGTGGGACAGAATATTAAATTTGACTTTGATACCGCGTTATAGTAAGGTCGTTCAGAATGAGGTAACGTAGAATATGTGGTTTGAAAAAACTAGGCAAATAGATCGGCTATTGCCTGATCCGATGTTACCGAAGTATTTTCAAAAAATAGCGAGGAAGGGTAACTGGTTGTTTTGCGCTTAGTGTTAACGAAATTATAAAACTGTTTTGGATCCTGTGCGAACTGGAACTTACAACGGTTTAAATAATTCTTATAACACTGAGCGTTAAGCACGGTTAAATTTAACCGGACACTTACATATTTAGAAAATATAGCTTTAGAACCGGTATTTTTAAATTTTATATAAAGTCTGGACTTAACATTTCTTAGATGTGTCAACTCTTTATTAAACCAAGGAGGTTTGTTAGAGGTAGACGGATAGTACATCGGAACACAAGAGTTGAAAAATGATTTAATTGCATTATAAAAAATATCTATGGCATCGAGCCATTATGTTGCAAGAATATAGATCGGACCAATTAAAGCCAGATATAAAAAGATTTAGCCTCCGAAAGTTTGCCTTACGAAAACAATGAATTCGTTTGGTTGACTTATCTGGCCTCTCTTTTATTACGGTACCTGTGTCGATTGTCACCTCGAAAGTTGGATGGTATGGATCTTCTGGTTGACTAAGAGGTGCTACTCTAGTCAGAAACACACTTTCAGGACTTGTAACAAAACATAGATCCAATAAACGACCAAGAGAATTTCGAATATAATTAACTTGCGACAACGATATGTCAAGCAAGCCGTCAATAAAGTCATGTTGTGCTATAGGCAGGAGAATATTCGACTGTTCTTCAGTGGACCCCTTAGTGCCTGGTATATTAAAGTCACCTAGAACAACTAGTTGTTCCCTATCGGACAGTCTGTTTGAAACGGATTGGATAGCGGACAAATGGTTAATATATTCAGGAAATTCAGAAGACGGCGGAATGTACGAGCACGTAATATAAACATAGCTTTCAGAAAATGACAGCTTTACGCATAAGAATTCTAAGTTACGGAACTCATCAAAAAGTACCTCCTCTGACGTGAGGGTAGACCCAACAGCAATTAGGACTCCCCCTCCCCGCCTGGAGGGACGATCATGCCTGTATATTGTGTACATACCTGGGAAAACTTCGGAGTTAAGTATCTCCGGTTTTAACCAAGTCTCTGTAAACACAATAATATGGGATGCAAAGGAAAGGCTATTAGAATACAAATTAGTTAGCTTACTACACAAGCCTCTTACATTTTGATAACAGATAGTGAGACTAGATTTTAGTTTTTTGAAGATAAAGAAGTAGAAGTAGTAGAGGAGGATGGGGCAGTGATCTGGCCACTTGTGGGAAGTTTAATTCCCACGGGCCCTTTTCTTCTATTTTTAATCTTAGCTTCAAACTCTTTCACAATCATACTTTCCGGCCAAAAAGCACCAGAACATATGGTTGAGAATAGCTCATTTGGGACAGTTATCTTGAAAGATGAGATGTCCCTAGCATAAGAAAAGTTAAATTTTTCCACTTTTATGTTGTCGGCTTTTGTTTTGTTTTGTATATAAGACAGTACATCAGATTATGTTTGATCAGCGGAAAGCCGAGAAACAAAAATTTGTTTCTTTAGTGGAACCACCGAGAGGGGTTTTGGCACTGCAGGTTGTATTTCTGAAGTGCCAACTTGAGCAGGTAGTCCGGACTCAATATTTCTTTGTGGTGGTAAACAATTCGGGACGGATGGAATCACCGGTTGAGAAACCAGTGCGGACAAAACGGAATCTGTAGCAAACCCAGGCTGGACTCCCTCCACAACCGATTGATCGGATTGCACCGAATCTTTTTTAGCTGCCGATCTAAGCAACATTTGAGGGTTTGCTGCGATCGTCAACTGATCAGCTGTGGAGTCCTGTTGATCACTTGCCGAAGGTTGCGGGGCATTCCCGTTAGGCAACCTACCACCAGCGGCTTTCTTGCGCTTCGGAGATTCTTTTAATAGTTTGAGGCTATTAAATTGTGAATCAAGCGCAGAAAGAAGATCATCAGCTCGACGAAAACTATCTCTAGCCACGCCAAAACTGCTGATCAGTCCTTTCAAACCACCTTTAGTTTGGCGCATAAAGAGCTGCATTTCATTCGCAACTCCTAGGCAAGTATCACAACAGTGTTTTAGATTAGGGCCCTTAGCTAGGTCATCACTTGTTCGGCCGTTAAAACCAGCGCACTTAGTGTGCACCATTCTATCACATAGCCAACAGGTCATTTTTGACTGCTCAGGCTTTATTACCTGACGGCATTTGTTATGGAAGCAGACAACATTGGTTTCCATGTTTAATTGGGTTTTGACCACTGTACCAAAAGACAAAATCAGAAAATGTACCGCAAGAGCGCAGTCTGCGATTTAGGATTTTGTGTGGGAGAGAGAGAGAGCGGGTGCACCGTGCAGTTAAGTACAAAAACAACACCAAACAGCACTACGGACAACGCACGAAAGAGAGGGTAAACAAAACGCAGACAGAAAGAGAACAGATTGAATTAATTTATTAAAATAATGCACTTATCACAAAAGATTCACTCGCGAAGCGAACGGAACTTTAACTAGTACGGATTACGAAATTGAATTATTAAAGAATTTGTTAAATTCCACCGCTGGATTTAGCAAAACAAAAATAAATTCGGAGCGCAGAAAAAAAACACGACCGTTCGCTTTGAAGCTAGAAGCTTTAGTGAGTAAAGTATATATATTCTTGATCAGGATCAGTAGCCGAGTCGATCTGGCCATGTCCGTCTCTCCGTCCGTCTGTCTGTCCGTCTGTCCGTATGAACGTCGAAATCTCAGGAACTACAAAATCTAGAAAGTTGAGATTAAGTATACAGACTCCAGGGACATAGACGCAGCGCAAGTTCGTCGATTTAGGTTGCCACGCCCACTCTAACGCCCACAAACCGCCCAAAACTGCCACACACACATTTTTGAAAAATGTTTTAATATTTTTTCATTTTTTTTATTGGTCTTGTAAATTTCTATCGATTTGCAAAAAAACTTTTTGCCACGCCCACTCTAACGCCCACAAACCG
Source organism: Drosophila santomea (assembly GCF_016746245.2). NCBI lineage: Eukaryota > Metazoa > Arthropoda > Insecta > Diptera > Drosophilidae > Drosophila > Drosophila santomea. The sequence goes on from NW_025319016.1 coordinate 126,858, forward strand.
CCCAAAGCTGAAACGCCCACACTTTTGAAAAATGTTTTGATATTTTTTCATTTTTGTATTAGTCTTGTAAATTTCTATCTATTTGCCAAAAAACTTTTGGCCACGCCCACTCTAACGCCCACAAACCGCCAAAAACTGTCCTTCGCACTTACACTAGCTGAGTAACGGGTATCAAATAGTCGGGGAACTCGACTATAGCGTTCTCTCTTGTTTTATTATAACGGGTGTTTTTTTTTAGAGGTATAGAACTTTAAGTTGGCATTACTGTTCAAGATGGCGACCGATTTAACAGCTGTCAAGTGATTTATTCTCAGTTTGGTTTGGCAATTCGTCATGCGTGCTTACAAAATCCAACTCGTGCAAGAATTGAAACCAAACGATCATCAAGCAAGGCGTAGATTCGTCGAATGGGCCCAAAACGAGATTGCTGTTGTTCCCGATTTTTCATAAGCCTCCAAGATCTTGTGATTTAACACCGCTAGACTACTTTTTGTGGGGCTATGTAAAGTCATTGGTCTATGCGGATAAGCCACAAACGCTAAACCATTTGGAAGACAACATTCGCCGTGTTATTGCCGATATACGGCCAAATATTGGAAAAAGTCATTGCAAATTGGACGTCCAGATTGGACTACATCCGAGCCAGCCGTGGCGGTCATATGCCAGAAATCATATTTAAAATGTAATGCCACAAGATTATCTTTCATGTCAATAAAATTCATGTCAATCGAATAATCCATCGTTGTTTTATTGCAATTTAAAGTTCTATACCTCTAAAAAAAACACCCTATATATTCTTGAGTGTATAGTATAGGTCAGTGTAAAGCATAGGTTTATTAGAGATGCCACTCGCACACAGCACCGAAGACTTAACTAAAATTGTTGAAAATATATGCCACATCTGCGCTAGTACTATTTCTTATCCTAGCCGAATTCTAACCACCAGTTGCGGACACTAATTTCACCGAACTTGCTTTACTGCGAAATCGGGGAAAAATAAAATCTGTCCTGTCTGCTCTAGCTCCCTCTCATTACCGTCTACCGAAAACTTGTCCGGGAACCTAGAAAGTCAACCCTCTGGGTCAAAACCTAAAACTCCAAGAGCACAACCGAACGTTCTAACTAGGTCCAAAACCAGTCAAGAAAGGCTACAACAAAAAACCACAATGTCCAACCCAAAGAACCAGGAACAGACTTCACCACCGACTGAACCCACAATCGATTTTCAGACAGCAATGGCTGAAAGCATAAGATCGGCTATCTCGGAAGCCATTACGGCCGACTTGACCCAACAAACAAAATGTTTGGCAGACGCTTTGGGCCAACACAAAAATAGCCTGACCCAAGCGATCACTGCGGGCTTTCAAGCTCAGGCATCATGCCTTTCGTCTAACCAAGTAGTGCTAGACCCAATATACGACAGAGCTAACGCAGTTCCACAAGGCTCACCAAATGTAGGTCCAACCCGAAGCGTAAACCAGTCACCTGCATCAGCAATGACCTTCTTAAGACCGGATAAGATAGCCCAGTTAATGTTTAACTGGAAACTACGTTTCTCAGGAAAGGGTCCAATGGCTGTCGAGGACTTTATTTACCGAGTCGAAGCTTCAGCCGGTCAAACACTGGACGGTAATCTTCAACTCGTGGCTAAAAATGCCAGTACGTTATTCGAGGGTATTGCGAGCGAGTGGTATTGGCGTTACAACAAAAGTGTAATCGTTGTGCGCAGGTATGAATTATGCACCGCACTCAAAGGGCAATTTAAAAACGACCAAACTGACAGGAATATCAGGGCCGAGATAGACCAGAGACAGCGACGCGGAAACGAATCATTCGATGATTTCTACCGGGTAATCGCAACTCTTGCGGAAAGACTATCGCAGCCCATGTCCGATGGAGCTATGGTTGAAACCTTACGAGCCAATCTCCAACCCGAAATTCAGCACGAAATTTTATATCAGCGTGCCGATACAGTTTCGAAATTAAGAAGGTTGGTTAGGACTCGGGAAATCTTCATGCAAAGCGTAGGGAAGCCTCAGGGATTTCCACAACGGTACCCAGGCGACAGGTTTGCGAGGTCCAATGCCAGATCGGGTCAGAATCGGAACTCGAAGATATAGAGGAAGACATAGAGTTAGCGGCCATGGAATTGCAGTGCTGGAACTGCCGGGAAAAGGGTCACAGGTATCAGAAGTGTCTTCTGTTATGGCTGCGGTACAGCAGATACTTATAAGCCGTCATGCAGTAAATGTACTAGTTACGCTCCAAAAAACCAGCCAGGGCGTGCCACAAAGGCACGCAGACAGATGGTTTTGAAATCGACGACGAGCAATTAAGCTATTTCAACCAAACAAGTAGCAGTGTATCTACAACCTTTGAGGTGGACCAGGTCCAACAAAAGCTCGATGGCACAGATACAAGCCGATCAAAAGTTCGCAGGGAGAAAAGAAAAAAACTAAGAAAGGAAGAACGGAAGCTGCTTGTCTCAGCCATGGTTGGGCAACTTCGCGACGTTAGGCCTTATGCTCAGATTTGCACCTGCTGGGAAAAACAGTAGTGAGCTTATTAGATACAGGGGCATCTGTTAGCTGCATAGGTGGTAATCTGGCCATAGAGCTGCCAGGACTAAATATTTTATGCCAGAAATTTACCGCAGATGTTAGAAGATAAAATATCTGATTGGAAATGAAACTGTAGGGACAGACCCAGATAAAATTTCCGCCTTAAACGAGAGTTTCCAAGCGATCAATGAAGCACAAAATGAGCATCTCCTTTATGTTTCGGAAGCTGAACAGGTGCCAATCAAAATACACGGTGACTGAAAAGGAGTGTTTGGCAGCCGTGTTGGCAGTAAACAAATTTAGGGCATATGTGGAGGGTCAAGAATTTAGCATTATCACGGATCATGCTTCTTTAAAATGGCTTATGTCCCAGGGAGATCTAAGTTCACTTCTGGCCCGCTGGTCCCTAAAATTACAAGGGTTTAAGTTTAAAATAAGTCATAGAAAAGGCAGTCAGAACGTGGTCAAGGACCTTTACAGACGACCTATCCGCTTTCGTAGCAAGTTTAGTGGATATGGAGGCCAAAACATTCAGGGGAATAGAGTACGAAAATTAAAAGTCAGCTGTCTCTTCAGGAACAACAAGATTGTTGGATGTCAGGATCAGCAACGGGTACTTGTATCGCCGCGCGGAACGCGCTGCAGACGAAAAGGTTGGAGATGAGACTTGCTGGAAACTTTGGCTTCCCAAAGAATTAGTTCCCGAATTGCTAAAAAGAGCTCATGAAGAGCCCACTGCGGAGTAGCTAAAATGTTGGAAAAACTAAGAAGATTTTTTTATTGGCCAATCTTAGCAGCAGATGTCAAAGAATTTGTCAACAAGTGTGAGGTGTGTAAAACTACCAAACACCCCAGTCAGATCTTAAGGCCACCTTTAGGAAATACTGGTTCAGACAGGATTTTTCAAAGACTTTATGTAGATTTTTTAGGACCGTATCCGCGTAGCTCGGAAGGGAATATAGGATTGTTCGTAAGCTCAGTAGCATCTGTTGCGCGTTGAGATCGAGTTTACACTCAGCCATAAAAACAACTCCCTACAGAATGGTGTTTGGGTAGCACATGATAGTAGACGGGAAGTCGTATAGAATTATTAGAGAACTAGGACTGCTGGAAGATAGAACGGTGCAGTTTGATAAGGACGACTCGAGGGATATAATCATGCGTACTGCCTAGGAGGCGATGGACGTCCAAAGGCAAAGGAACGAGCGGTCCTGCAATTTGAGAAGCCGAGAGATATCGTATAGACCTGGACACTTCCTGTACCGACGGAACTTCCAGCAAAGCTATTTTTGCAAAGGGTTTGGATCAAAACTGGCTCCGGTCTTTATAAAATCAAGAGTTCGGAAGAAGCTAGAAGCGGCGTATTACGAGATCGAGGATCTCCAGGGGAAAGTTGTAGGCAAATACCACGCTAAAGACCTACGACAAGCTTGAATCTTCCTTGTGGCAATATCTTACCCCAAGTAAGATTTTGGTAGGGGGGAATTGTAAGGTAGCTTGTCTTCGATCGAGGCCTAAAAGTAGGCACTTATTTAGGCCGTTCTTAAGGTCGGGAAAAATGTTGATTAGGCCGTCATGTAGAACATTTCTCCAACTGCATTTTTGGAGTTCAGACTCGAGGTCCCGACCCGAAGTGGTAGCCACTGGGCATTAATCGAGTTTAAGCCAGAGAGCAAGAAAGTGTGTCCAAAAAGAAAATATAGTGATCTCTCAAAATTACAAAAAAAAAGAGAAATTGACAATCCAACCAAAACTCGCCAATTTCGCCCGAGATGCAGAATACCCAGTGAATCAGCAATGAAAATTGTATATTTCGTTAACTTTAGTGCCAACCCCTAGAGGGTAAGTTTTGTGTGTGTGTTGTGGTTTAGATTTTTTTTTGTTAAGGGCATAATATTACAGGTGGCACCTAGGAGAATAATGTATTTCAAAAATTAACCAAATTAACCAGCAGCGCCACCGTTGAGCGCAAAACATTATTTAATTGAATTTACCAGCTTTACATTATCTACATCTATACATATTCTACCTTACACCGCTTCACCGCTTTACACTTTACCGACTGCTTGTTAAGCAGATCGGCAACCATCCAAGCAAAGTTATTCCGATCGGAAAATAAATTCCGCATTATGTTAGGAAACTAATTTAGGTTATTTTAGAGAAATAGAATTCATTTAGGGCAATTCCTTTCTTTTCTTTGCTTCTCCCATTATCCCATTTTCCTTCCTCTTCCCTCATAAGCAAAAGACCGCCTAAACTGGCGTGAGTAAAAAGAATGAAATAAAAAGAAGAGAGAGTACCGCAGTAGGAGAGCGGCTCAAAAGAGCAGATCAAAAAGGAACAGCTCTCTTAGAATTAAAAGGCGGTGTAAGCTGATTTCTCTTTCACAGGCAACCACTTAAAGCGCTTCATCGTGGGAAATTTAAAGTGAGTAATATAAATTGTTTTACATAAATGAGAAAGCAGCTGCCGAAAAAAAGAAAATCATATAATTATCTACTGCGGAGCTACTTTTATTTCAAGTCCATTGTTTAATTAATACTAAATCCGAAAAAAAAGAAATTTAAAATTGAAATATGCTCATGTATAAAATTACCCTTGTCCCAATCTTCGTTTTTCCTAAAATCTTAAAATAATAATAACTAAAAAAATTTATTTAAATTATCGACCCTACCTGCCCTACCCTTAATGCCCTGCCTAACGTAAATATTCCCTTTTTTTTAAACAAAATCTTTACATTTTTACATATCTGTTGCGATAATATCTACATGAACGCCACAGTCCAAAAATTCTTTTAACAATTTTGTTATGCACCTACTTGGTCTTGCGTGAGGTTTCGGGCCTTCCAAGCTAGCTCACTTTCCAGGGCCGTGGTTCCCCTAACCCTGCCCGCTCACGTCATAACAATAAACATAGAATTCAAAAACTTGAAGTCTACGTTGTACAACACTTTAATCTGCACGTGTACATTCAAATTCAAATACGAATTAAACGGCAACATCTATGAGTTTGTCGACATCACATTATCTTATCTGACTCCTGTTATTGGGCACTCCTGGTGTACTGGAGGCCACATGCTCATCCCTACCCGACCTTGCAGTCTGCTAGCATATTTATGCAGCATTCACCTACACACATTCTACCTACCCATTCCTAGTGTATTCCTTCTCCCATTAATTCGACTCTACTCCAGTTTCATTTCTTTCCCAAATTCTTATAATTTTATTTGTTTACAACTTTCATATTTATATCCCTGACTTGGTCCGAATATCCACACTTGATTTCTTTCAACATATGTTTAAACTTGGACTATTTTCTTTAGACCCTGACCTACCATAAGAGCTCTCAGGGTAATTTAAATAAAAAATTAATTACAGAAATCAGGACCAATTCAACAATAATAAAAACATATAAATATAGGTAAATATGTGTGTTAAATAAATATGGGAAATAAATCCAAAATAGATATATATATATAGATTAAATAAATAAATATTCGGGTAATTGGTAATATATCTAAAATAAATTACCAAATGTAGATCAGTTCAGTTCCCGCCTAAACCGGACGTGTTTTTTAAACGCTGCGCGAAATTTAACTACTTCTAACGACGTTGCTGTCAGAAATAGTCGAAGACTGTGCAAAGTTGCACAGAAGTTGCACCCCTTGTTTGCTGCACGTTCACATGTGGAACAACGAGGATTCACCACTTCTTATTTCGGTTAATTGTAAAATATAAACAATTTTGGCGGAAGGCCTGGCTGACTATACAGCTGATAGCGCTGCCAACCCATCGCGAAGAATGCGGGTGTGGCCCAGCTGATAGTGCTACCATCCGGTCGCGAAAAACGCAAGGGTGGCCCAGCTGATAGAGCTGCCAACCGATCAAACAAACCGAGTGGCGTTGCCAGACCAACTGGGCTGCCACACCTTGTCCATTTGGCGAGAATCGTTAAAATTCAAATTTGAATAAGTGAAATACATCTCTACTCCCGCATAGAGCGGACGCGGTCTCGAGCGAGCTCCGGGAAAACAATTTAAAATAGTGGATGAAATAGTGAAAACTTAAAGAATAAAACTTAAAGAATATTGGACTGGAGCAGTCCAAACAGTGCGAAAAGACGCTAACAATTAAAAAAACAAATAAAAATATAATCATAACTAGTGTTATGATTAATACAAGTACTTATTTAATTTAAACAAATAAGTGCCACGCATAACAAGCTCGAAAAAATGAGCAGCGATCAAAAGAATGAGCGTAGAAGCTCCGTCAACCCAAGAAATGTTTGCTACTCTTATTTCTCAACTAGCGATATAGATCAAAATCAGAAGTCGACAAAGAGCAACTCGACTCTACTGACCGTCGACAGCAAGAGAGCCATCTCTTGCTCATCCTCTCTGCTCACCCCAACTCCCGCATCATGGAGTTACCAATGCCAAACCCCACCACCGCCGGCTTCGCTGAATGAAGCTCCAACAACAAGCAGTGCTAAAATTTCTGCAGTCGCAGCAAAATCACCACCAATAATTAAACCAACTACCAATACTGCGAGTTCGGTCCCAACGGCCGCACAACAAAATAAAATGGCAACAAAAACAGTTAGCTTCGATAAGCAACAAGCGGTCCCGGCTATACAGACCGGTATGGACCGCTACATCCAGATTAAGCGCAAGCGTAGTCCACTCAACACGGTTGGTAATAAACCAAAGATCAACCGAACCAACAAAAGCACCGACCAAACGAGGAGCTCCAATGAAAACCGTTTCTCCATCTTAGCAGAAGCGGACAACAACCAACCAGAGTTGGGGCAGGAGACCCAAAGGAAACCTAAGCCCCCACCTATTTACATAAGGGAAAAAAGTTTTTAAGCGCCCTGGTCAACAAAATTGTTGCGCTGGTCGGGGACGAGAATTTCCATGTTGTTCCGCTTATTAAAGGGAACATACACGAAACAAAGGTTCAAACGAAGTCCGAAGAACACTTCCGAGCTGTGTCTAAGTACCTAGAAGACACAAAAAAGAACTTTTACACCTATAAACTAAAAAGCAGCAAGGGACTGCAAGTTGTGCTAAAAGGTATAGAACCTGACGTCACCCCCTCTGAAATTCAAGAAGCCCTTAAGGCCAGGGGCTTCTGTGCCAAAAATGTTAGCAATATTGTTAACAGAAACAAAAAACCGCAACCACTCTTCAAGGTCGAGCTCGAACCAGATAGCAAAGCCTTAAAGAAAAACGAAGTGCACCCGATCTACAAGCTGCAGCTCTTACTGCATCGAAGAATCACCGTGGAAGAACCCCACAAACGCAACGGCCCTGTTCAATGCACAAACTGCCAAGAGTATGGGCACGCCAAGACATACTACACACTTCGGACGGTCTGCGTAGTCGGCTTCCACAACTCCGTAAACTGCCCCGCAAACAAAGAAGACCCCCAAATGAAAAAATGTGGCAACTGTTGAGGAAACCATACGGCAAACCGCAGAGGCTGTGCGGTCTACAAGGAGCTGAAGAGTCGCATGCGACGAGCGACAGCTACGCACCAACAACATTTCGCCAAGGCAGCAGATCATCATTTGGGCAGCTAAATACAACCAAGGGAATCTCCTACGCCGAAGCACTAAGAACAGGGATGGAAAATCCACCCCAGCCTCACTCAGAAAATGCTCAGCAGGTTCCAGTGCAGCCGCAAAGCAAATTGGAATCTATGATGTTCACCATGCAAGAAAGTATGATGGAACTAATGTTATTCATGAAAACAACCATGCAAACCCTTGTTAAGAACCAGAACATGGTAATTCAGTTGCTTGTAGCACAAAAGTCCAAATAATAAATGACTAACCTACGTATATCCATGTGGAATGCCAACGGCATTTCACGGCATAAACTTGAAATAACTCAATTCCTAAACGTAAATCACATCGACGCCATGCTGCTGGCTGAAACGCACCTCACAGGGAGATATAACTTCCATATAAGAGGTTATACCTTTTACCGCACAGATCATCCGGATGGCAAGGCCCACGGCGGAACGGGCATCTTAATCAGAGAACGCACCAACCACACCACTTTCATCAAAGGTTTGCAACAAATTACCTGCAAGCCACGTCCATAAAAGTGATCTCAGGAAACGGCAACCTTTGCATTTCCGCTGTCTACTGCCCACCTCGATTTAATATCTCTGAAGGTCAATTCATGGACTTCTACAACACTCTGGGGGATCGCTTCATAGCCGCAGGAGTCTACAACTCCAAACACACGCACTGGGGATCACGCCTCGTGACTCCCAAGGGAAGGCAACGTGAGCAATAAACTGGACTACGTTTCTCCTGGTAGCCCCACATATTGGCCTGCAAACCCAAAAAAGATCCCAGATCTAATTGATTTCGCGGTGACAAAAAACATCCCACGCAATCTAATAAGCGCCATAGCACTACCGGATCTCTCATCTGACCACTCGCCTTTGTTGATAAGCCTTTTTCAAAGCCCAGAAATTGCGGACCACCCCTACAGGCTGACGTCGCACAACACTAACTGGATGAAATACAGAAAGTATGTGAGTTCCCACATTGAGCTAACTCCCCAACTAAATATCGAAGCGGACATCCACTGCTCCACCGCCGCACTGGAAGAGGTACTCGTCACAGCAGCCAGGATCTCAACCCCTAAACGGAAGGATGGGGAATTTAAGAAGTTCAAAACCAACCGGCAAATTGAACAGCTGGTTCTGAAAAGGGGCGTCTGCGACGAGCGTGGCAAACCAGCAGATCGCCATGCTCTAAGCAACGTCTTACTGAAGCCACCCGCAATCTAAACCGGGCCCTGAAGCAAGAAGCTGAAAATGAACAACTTAAATATAATGGAAAACTCTCGCCAACTAGTACAAAGCATCCCTTGTGGAGGGCTCACCCAAATCTAAGCTCTCCAATTCAAACCGTCACCCCTATAAGGAATTCTTCAGGGTGCTGGGCCCGCAGTGACAAAGATAGAGCCGAATCATTTGCCTTACATCTCAGAGGCGTCTTCCAGCCGAACCCCGCAGCTAATGATTATGTTCCTCCGCAAATCCACCTCGAAACTGAATCCACGCCAACTACATTTCAGCCGAACAAGATCACAAAAGTCATCAGGGAGCTAAAACCAAAAAAGGCTCCAGGCGGTGACCTAATAACTACAAAAATGATAATGGAACTTCCGTACTGTGCTATTAAGGTCATCTGTAAACTCTTCAATGGAATCATAAGTATCGGCTACTATCCAAGGAAATGGAAAAAATCAATTATTATAATGATACCGAAGCCCGAAAAAGATCACACGATTCCGTCATCTGCCTGTCCAAATTATTCGAAAAATGCCTTCTAACGCGCATAATATATGGGAGCCCACAACATTATCCCAGCCCATCAATTTGGCTTCAGAGAAAAACACGTAACTATAGAGCAAGTAAACAGAATAACATCAGAAATTCGCACAGCCTTCGAACATAGGGAATATTGCAGCGCGATATTCGTCGACGTATCTCAAGCATTCGACCGCGTCTGGCTCAAAGGTCTCATGCATAAAATTAAAACACACTTGCCCGGGTACACTCATAAACTCCTTGAATCCTACCTCTACAATAGAGCCTTCGCAGTAAGATGTAACACAACAATTTCCGACAGCTACACTATCGAAGCTGGGGTCCCACAAGGTAGCGCACTTGGGCCAACTTTATTCGTCCTTTACACAGCAGATATTCCCACGAGTGACCGACTTACAACATCCACCTTCGCCGACCCACATAGACATCATACAGCAAGCCCAATCAAAGATCCTGCGAACTATCACTGGGGCACCATGGTATATTCGTAACCAATACATCCACAGGGACCTCGGCATTCTCGCAGTAAAAGATGAAATAGACAAGCAAAAAGCGTCCTTCAATGAAAAACTCTCTGTCCACCCAAATCCTCTAGCATGGGTCTTGACTCGGGTCTCCAGCCGAACCCGCCTGCAACGTACAGACCTTCCAACCCAGCCATAACTTTTCAGGGCCACTGTCTGAGTCTACATGACTCCTAGTTAGGTTACAGTATAAGATTTGATACACTTCTAGTTAGTCTCGTAAATTAGAAGATTCAATAAATAAAAGCAAAGCATTTAAAAAAAAAAAAAAAACACACAAGATAGAAATTGTTTATTGTTTATTAAGTAAAAATCCATGACATACTTGTCCATTATGATGTTTTGGATATGTTTGTGTTAATCGGTGCAATAATAATAAAGTTCTTTGAACTGAAGGATTAGATCGGTCGTGATGAGTACTTTTAGTTTCTCGAAGGCGGACATGTAATTATTATCTTTTGTGTTAATTACTGCTCCTTTTTTTAATTTGAGTGTCATGGGTTTCGCTATTTTTGCAAAATGGGAAATGAACTTACGGTAGAATCCGCAGAGTCAAAGGAAAGATTTTATTCCTTTTCTGGTTTTAGGAATAGGGAATTAATAATTGCATTTATTTTGTTAGGGTTTGGTTTTGTTGTGATAATGTGAATGAGAAATTCAGTTTCTTTCTTAAGAAATTCACATTTATCAAGTTGCAAGATTTGCTGATCGTAATTTATCAAATACTTTTTTCAATGACATTATGTGTTCCTTCAATGAAGTGGAATACTTGATTATATCATCTAAGTAAACTAAACATTTTACTGACATAGTCGGTAGGATACATATGAGGATACAAATTAAATTTTTATAATACAGTTCTCATAAATAATTCCTATGGGAACCGGTGCGAGAGAGCGGTCAGCCAAGCAACGAGAGAGGCAACGGTTCTCTCTCTCTCTCTCTGACCGATCACGCTGATGAGTAGTTGGCATGCATTGTGCAGCCAGTTAATTAATAAATAAAGGATTTATAAAACTAAGATATATGGAAATCTTCATTACCGAAGCGGGTTAATACAGTGGCGACGCGGTAAATTTAAAATTACAAATAAAAAGGCATATTAAAATACGTGTACATACATACATGTGTATGTAACAAAAAAAAAAAGAAAAAGTCCGTGCAAGTTATCCAACCCGCAAACATAGCACTCTATCCCATTTTATAAACAAATTTTAAATTTCAATAAGAAGATTCTATAAATAAAAGCAAAGCATTAAAAAAAAAAAAAATTTAGATCATAAATTGCAATAAATAAATTTTGAATAAATAAATTGTGACTAAATAAATAATTAAATAAGACGGAACAAACAATAAATACACAAAAAAATAAAATATTATCAAATAAATATTTGCAACTAAAAGTAAATAAAAAAAATGTCTGAAGCCTAAAGGCTCCCGTTGCCGCCACTCGGGAGGCGTGTCGGTCTTCCTCGACGAAGATTTATCCCAATAAAATTGTGGATCAGCAAAAAAAAAAAGGAACGTTATCGAGTCAAAACTCGGATCTTGCCAATAGGTTATGGCCGCTCAACAAAAAAAATTTGGCCAGGCCAATTTGGACGACCTGGCTGACTTTTCTTCGGGGTTCCACTGGGTTTCGTCGGGCCTGGAATGGAAAGCCCATAAGCATGGCTTCACTCCTGGCAGCCGACCACTTACCTAATGTTTTTTCCGCACCAGGTTTTCCAGTATTCCCCCGCCGAAACTTCACTACTATTTTCGTTTATTGTTGATTTTCTTTTATTTTTGTATTCAACACCGACCTACTGCTTCAGCTCTAATTAAATATGGTTTAATTAAAAAAACAATATCTTGGTGCACGCGCACATAAAAACTTTAATTTCTCGGGAGCGCAGCAGTTATAACGCCCTTAACCGTGACTTTGAATCTGTTCTCCCTACAAGCCGCCCATGGAATCTGGTCGAACAACTCCACCCATCCACTCTCAATCCTACGGCGCTCATCTGCTTTCGGCTGACAAGTAAGCAATCAATCATGCAAAAGATTCAGATTTATATTCCTTGTCTCTTACAGATTTTCTTCGTTGGTCGCTATCTCCACCAGAGTATAGGTCGCCTTTTACCATTTGTTCCTTCTAGGTTGTATAGGATTTTGACCTCAATCTATTGCTTGAAGTCCTTAACATGAAATATACCACCCCTTTTTCCGGTTAAGTCCACGCAGAGCGGAAACCCTCGTTGGTGAGAGGCGAAATCGAAACGATGGCATGCTCGTCGCCACTTGTTTTGGCATTTAAATGGAGTAACTTTTCAACCGGAGTCAGCCGTGGATTATTGATATAAATGGCTGTAAAAAGATCCCGAAAAGTCGGCCAGCAAAGATAGTCGCCTGCGAAAACTTCTGTATCGCATGGGGGCAACCGACAGCCAGAGGAAATGTAGGCCTGGGGCGCAGCGTTCGCGGCTGGGATGGACTGAGACGTGCCCTGTTCGATTTTATCAATGACGTGGGCAACACACCTTTCATAGACTGAATAGCAATAACTGTATTTAGCCCTGAGAATAGGCATGTTGCCTTTTGCCGCTTCTCCTGCTGACACAAGGCACTTGCAGCACATGTCGAAGTCCTTTTCAACCCTGTCCCATAGGATTCGGGCTTGGTCGCGACGGTTGGAGCTGCAGATTCCGGAGTGTTGATCTGAGCCTCAAATTCGCTTAAGCGGTCAGAAACCGAAATGAATTTGGCTAGCGCTAGATCGGAAGCAGCCATATGTTTAGCTGTGCGCTGTCGTCGGAAATCTGCGCAGGCGTTTTCACCGAAATGCTTGCAATTCTTGGACTCTTCGGCCCTTGTGGTTTTTTTTTTTTTTTTTGTATCGCCTTACGGTACGAAAATTAAAATCTTCTAAAGATACCACCTACCGTCCGTAGGTGGCATGCACGATTCATAACCCCTGATGGGATTATGCCTACGTACTAAAACAAAAACCTCCGTATGCTCCTCAGTCCTATAAACGCTCACCGGAACTGCCAGTCAAGGTAAGACTTCGATGAGCAGGATGTGAAGCCAGGTCGCTCTCGCTTCCTGATGCATTGGCCATGTAGCGCTCCTCCTTTCCACCCTTTAGTCGCCTTTTACGACAAGCCGGGAACGCTGAGCTAGTATTCTTATCCCGCCACCTCACGGGAACACTCCTTCGGTGTTTTAATTGCCAGCTCTGTTGGCCGTCTCGTCGGCACGGACTCGTTTCATCATATTTATGATGATGCGGTGTCCCAGCTCCCATTTATTTACATTCGCCGTCATCGCCGTGATCAATCCATTTGGACTGAGCGGGTCTCCAGTTAACGCTTTCAGCTGTTCCCTCTCCGCCGAGAACCTAGAACAGTGCATTAGCACATGTTCCGCGGTTTCCACCGCATCAATGCAGTATAGGCATTGGGCTGAGTCTACATGGCGGAAACGATGTATGTATGCCCGGAAGCAGCCATGGTCCGTGAGGAATTGCGACATGTGGTAGTCCAAGGTTATGTGGCTGCACTGCGTCCATGCGTCTATCTCCGGGATGAGTTGGTAGGTCCACCTTCCCCGTTGCGACATTTGCCATCTCGTCTGCCACTCTCCAACCACCCGTTCGTAAGCCTCGTCCCGTGTAGCACCATTGCTGATGAGAACAAGAGCCTTGATCTCCAGGTCGGCTGGTGGCATGCCTGCCAGAACTAATGCTGCATCCTGAGATATCGTTCTAAAGCCTCTTATTAGCCTAAGGGCCATCGACCTTATCACCATCCGCGCTCCATTTAAGTAAGAGCATTTCTTTGTGGCGTCACCCCAAATTGGCGCAGCGTATAGGAGCGTTGCCTTTGCTACGGTTACCAGTAGCCTCCTGGCTGGGTCTCTGGGGCCTCCCACGTTGGGCATAAGTCGAGATAAGGCTGCCGATGTGATGGCTGCCTTTCTGCTAGCGTATTTAGCATGATCCTTGAAAGATAGCCTGTGGTCTATGAGGACTCCGAGGTACTTCAAGGACTCAGCTGAAGACACCTGGGTTCCGCTGACTGAGACTTGCATGCTCTCCACCTTTTTCCTGCTGCTTAATAGGACAGCTTCAGTTTTATGTGCCGCTATTGCTAGTCCAGCTTTCTCAAACCAGTCGATGGCCGCTCTAATTGTTGAGTTGCACTTCTCCTGGGTTTCCATAATCGTTTTGGCGACTGCAGTTATAGCCACGTCATCTGCGAAGCAGTGCAGCTCAGCTCCTGAGGGCTTCCTGATTGACAGTATACCATCGTACATGATGTTCCACAGTATCGGTCCAAGTACAGATCCTTGTGGAACACCAGCCGAGACTCGGTAACTTTTCGGTCCATTTTCCGTATCATACCAGAGGATACGATTTCTAAAATAGCTGCCTACAGCGATCCTTAGGTACTCCGGGATACCCATCGTGTACATAGCATCGAGGATTAAAGGCCATCTTGCCGTGTTAAATGCGTTTTTAACGTCCAGCGTGACAATCGCACAGTATTTTTTTTTGCCACCTAGCCATCTGTCGCCCTCGAGCGCGTTTTTGGCAATGTTTCTCACTGCCGTGAGTGCGTTGAGGGTAGTCTTTCCCTTTCGAACGCCATATTGGTGGCTGCTTAGACCGTTTGTGCTCTCGGTTACCGCCTCTATTCGGGCATATAGGATGCGCTCAAATAGCTTTCCTACTATGTCCAGAAGGCAGTAGGCGGAAGTAGGCAGAAGGCGGTAGCTGACTGCAGCTTGTGCGGAACCTTTCCCTTTAGGCAACTGTACCAGCTTATGGCTTTTCCACCTTGCTGGAAAGACTCCATCCAGGAGTCACTGCTGAAAGGTGTCCCTAAAGATGTCCGGTCTAGACAACGCCACTGCTTTGACAACTACTCCCGGAATGCCATCAAGTCCAGGGGCTTTGTTAGCCTGGATGCGCCTTGCTGCCTCCACAACCTCGTGTGCAGTGATGCTCGGGAAGTCGGAGACTGGAGCTGCGGCTAATGGCTGCCATGTGGTCGACTGTATCGGGAATAACTCCGCAACGATGTTGGCCAGGACATTAGGATCCGAAGGGGGGACATCTCTCTTCCGCAGTTTGTTGCTTACCAGCTTATAGGCCAGACCCCAGGTGTCGTCGTCTACGCTATCCAGCAGGTTCTTGTAGGCCTGTGCCTTGGCCGCCGAGAATCCGTGCTTGAACGCGGTTCGTTTGCCTTTAAAAGCTTCCAGAAGCTCTGTTTGATGGGGGCTACCTCTGGCTCGTTGTGCTATCCTCCTAGCCTTGAGGCATTCCGATCGCATCTGTTGAAGGACGGGGCTCCACCAGTATACGGGGGGCTTACGCTGCACCTTGACGCATCGCACATTGCTAAGAGTATTTTCATAAGCTCCGCCGCCATTGTCTCTGCGTCACCCGTTGGGATTAGTAGGGTGTCGATCTGATATTGCAGCATATCCTTATCGAACTTCCTGGTATCCCATGCTTGCCCCAGTGATCTTCTCGGTTGATTTCGGATTGTGCCAGTCGGAGAGACGCTAAAAGTGATCAGAGCGTGATCGCTCAGCGTTACCACGTCCAGTACCGTCCAGCTTGAGTTAGCCACTAGGCCTCTGCTGACAAAAGTGACGTCAATAAATGAGGTTCCCCTGTCATCATTAAACGTGGGCACGCGGCCGTCGTTCAGCAAGGTCAGGTCCAGCATCATCATAGCTTCTATCACCGCTCTGCCTCTGGGGTTGGATACCCTGCTGCCCCATTCGACTGCCCAGGCATTAAAGTCCCCAGCAATAATTGTCGGACAGCGCCCTCTCGCATGATTGACAAGAGTGTTCAGCATCTCCTCGAATTGGTCAGTGCTGTCGCTAGGCGGAGCGTAGCAGCTATAAATATGCACTCCCTTCACCCTGGCATATGCTATACCGCGCATCGGCCGGTAGGCCCGTTCCTGGATGTGGAGAGGGCTGCAACACTTTATGGCCGCTTTGCCTGACTCGTCCAAGATCATCGAAGGGTTTCCAATTCCCGGGGGATAGGGCTCGCTTAAGAGCATGATGTCTATGCTGCGCTCCGCCGCAGTATGAGCCAGGAGGCTCTGAGCAGCTGCGCAGTGGTTGACATTAAGCTGGATGATTTTAATTGCGTCCAGCATCATCGCGACGGCACTTGACTCCTTTTACGATGTTCGCCTTGTATGTGGGGCACGCAAAGCCACCTGTCGAGTGATTCCTATCGACATTCTCGCTGCAAATGAGGCATTTTGGTGGGGCCACGCATCCTTTTGCCTTATGCCCTTTCACGCCGCACCGCAGACAGCAGTCGGAGCGGTCGGCTGCCTTGCAGTTGGTTGCCCTATGGCCATATCCCAAGCACCTGAAGCATCTTGTAGGACGTACATCCTGGTTGTTGCGGCACCGTGACCAGCCTACGTTAACCGAGCCCCTTTTAAGTCCCTTTTTAAGTTCTTAGCAACCGCTGCAAAGCTGGCTGGGCTTGGTACCTTTGCCTTGGTAGCAGCCGCTTTGGGAGCCTTGTTTGGAGGAGGTAACACTGGAAACTTCTCCGTTACGCTTTTTATGGCCGACGTCGGTGGACGCTTCTTCTGAGCCTCTGCCTCTGTCTGTGTAGCGATGTCTTTAGCGGGGGCCGCTACGTTGACTGTGCTCTACTGCAGCTGGATCGCTCTTGTATTAAGAGCAGCCAGATCCGTTATTGCACCTTTCGTCTCCTTGGTGACATGACGCTGCGTCTCAAATGCGCACAACACCATATTTATCTTGGCATTCATCATGTCCAAGATGCTCCTCTGATTCTCGTGCTGGAGCGCTGACAGGTCTAAAGGCCGTATTGGCGAACCAGGTGGAGATTTCGACGCTATATTCTGCGTCGGCACGCTGATGAGATCACTGATCTTTTTCTGGTTTGTTGTTATGGTTGCTGCCGGGGCCAGGCTAGCTACCACAGCAGTGCGGTTGCTGGTTATCGCCGCCGTCGTATGGGGGCCCGTTTGGTCCCCTCTCTCAACCGCCGGCGCGTGGGTACCAGCACCCTGCACCGTTATTTCTACTCCTCTCGTAGGAGACCTCGACATCCTGGAGCTTCTCCTGAAGGGGTCGTCGCCTTTGGGGGTACTGCCCCCCGCTGGACTATCCATTGTACAAACGTGGCGCAAGAAGGGTGAGAGGATGCTTCTCGGTCTGTCCCAACCCGCGGATCAGCTTTTGAAAAGAGAGCTCCCACGTAGGCCACAGATTTCCCCTAGGCGTTGACTGCTGGAGGTTATTCCGCCTCTTCTCGGACACCAGAGCCTCTACTTAGGCACCGCAAGGGTGAGAGGTTGATTTTCGGTCTGTCCGCGACCTTTGTGCCGACTCCCTTTTTCGAAAGCGACCGCTCTAAAAGCAGATTTGAATTTGAATTCGAATTTGAATTTAGCTGGTTGCGCATTAACCGATCTCCAATGCAGGTCTGGTAGCGCCGTTTGTCTGGCAACGCCGCTCGAACTAGATCGCCAACTGCTATAAGTTGGCAGCTGACCTACAACAAAAAATTGCAAAATTGCAGTGTCAGTCCGATTGCATTAATACCTTCTTCTGTTTTATTGTTTACGCGCTCCTTTATATCGATTCGATAGTGCGGCGAACACCCGCGCACTAA
This sequence comes from Drosophila santomea, assembly GCF_016746245.2. Lineage (NCBI taxonomy): Eukaryota > Metazoa > Arthropoda > Insecta > Diptera > Drosophilidae > Drosophila > Drosophila santomea. The sequence goes on from NW_025319016.1 coordinate 144,973, forward strand.
CGCTATGGATCACTGCACGAAAACCAATTGTTCTGGCCACGGTGACACCAAAAAAATTGAAATTTTGCGCAGCGTATAAAAAACACGTCCGTATTAGAGAACACTTTCCACTCTCACTCGGCCCTTGTGGTGAAAAAATTGATCTGGGTTTGTCAGCGGACAGTTTCTTCGTATCGTCCCCGATGGGCATAATCGAAGAAATGCGAAATAGAAAGGAAGCGGTTTTGGAACATGGTCACACTTTTGCAAATGTGGACAGATTATCGTTAGACTGCACTTAAGCTTGCTGCCGTGAACGGTAGAAAGCAGCGGGAAAAGACCGTATAGGATGTAACGGGTGTGAAAGTGGGTAAAATGTACTAAGTGGGAACGACGTAGTTTGAACTAATTGGACAGCTGACTTGGAGTGAACAGCGAATTGTATAACTGACCGGTGATTTATGGTAATCAGGTCCACCTGAATTACGGTTGGATCACTTGGAATATGGAACACGGTCGAAAAATTATTATTTAAATTTTCATAAGAACTACATGACAATAATTTTTTTATCCAAAAAAAAATTATTCTTTGTAAAACAAAATTTAAAAAAAATAAATAAATAATACGACCGCCAAATATAAGTCGTTCACCCGACAAATATTTTTCCTGTATTGCTTGGATATTAATTTGTGTTTGTTTTTAGAAGTACTTACAACGCGGAGAAAAGATTCCAATTCCACCATTTCAATTTTCTCCGTTTCCAGTTGTAAAGGAAACAATAAAATTTTCTACGTACTAATAAACATTTTTTCGACCGTGTTCCACATTCCAAGTGATCCAACCGTAAATCAGGTGGACCTGATTACCATAAATCACCGGTCAGTTATACAATTCGCTGTTCACTCCAAGTCAGCTGTCCAATTAGTCCAAACAACGGCGTTTCCACTTAGTAAATTTTACAACACTTTCTCACCCGTTACATCATATACGGTCTTTTTCCGCTGCTTTCTACCGTTCACGGCGGCAAGCTTAAATTTATTAAATGTAGTCTAAGGAATCTGTCCACATTTGCAAAAGTGTGACCGTGCTCCAAAACCGCTTCGTTTCCATTTCGCATTTCTTCGATTATGCCCCATCGGGGACGATAAGGAGAAATTGTCCGCAGACAAACCCAGGTTTTTTTTTTCACCACAAGGGTTGAAAAGGAATTTGACATCTGCTCAGAGTGCCTTGTGTCAGCAGGCGAAGCGGCAGCAGGCAACGTGCCTATTCTCAGGGCTAAATACAGTTATTGCTATTCAGTCTATGAAAGGTGTGTTGCCCACGTCATTGATAAAATCGAGCAGGGCACGTCTCAGTCCATTCCAGCCGTGACCGCTGCGCCCCAGGCCTAAATTTCCTCTGGCTGTCGGTTGCCCCCATGCGATACAGAAGTTTTCGCAGGCGACTATCTTTGCTGGCCGACTTTTCGGGATCTTTTTACAGCCATTTATATCAATAATCCACAGCTGACTCCGGTTAAAAAGCTATTTCATTTAAATGCCAAAACAAGTGGCGACGCGCATGCCATCGTTTCGAATTCGCCTCGCACCAACGAGGGTTTCCGCTCTGCGTGGGAGAACCTAACAGAGCGTTTCGAAAATAAACGATTGTTGGTAATCAGTCAATTGAAAATCCTTTTCAATGTGCAGTCGATACAGGAATGTCAGGCATCAACATTGAGAACTGGGACTGCCTGCTGGTATATCTGTGTTTATCCAAGCTCACGAAGATAACTCTCTCCTTATGGGAGCAGTCGCTCCATAAGAAAGCCGACATCCCGACACGGGTAGAGCTGAACATCTTCCTCACCGAACGCCATAGAACCCTAGAGGCCATCGATGATGTGAGACCGCCCGTACCACGTCAGTCGCACTCCAAAGGGACACCAGCTTCGTGAGTGCAAAAGCACGCACCATTGTTTTACTCACCGTGCCGGCAATTCAAGTCCTTCAAATCCTGAAAAGCCAATTTCTGCTAATCAAGCCAACTTCCTTCCTAGTGAGCAAAATTTTTTCGCCACGGGCTCAAGAGCTATCCTTCTTGGCACTGCCGTAATCAATATTTCCCATCTTGGCACTAACTTTAAGAGGCAACATTCATAACCAAGCCACTGTTCAATCTAATTAGATTGCCACTCCAGGGGGTTCAAGCCCAAGTCTCACGCTTTAACCAAACAGTAGCCGCTCAGGCCAAGAAGCTCTGCAGTTTCACCATCCGATCTCCGAGACGGACCTATGTCCTCTCTCAACTAGCTGGAAATCTGCCTTCCTACCCAATTCCGCAAAATTTCCTTCGGGATCTTCCCGATTTTCCACTGTCGGATCCAAAATTCTATGAGAGCGCACAAATAGATGTCCTTATCGTAGCCGACATTCTGCCTTCCGTGCTTCTGAGTGGAGCAAAAACCAACATCTGTGGCTCTCTCTTGGGGCAAGAGACCATTTTCGGCTGGGTACTAACTGGGCCAGTGTCAGCCTCAGCACAAAGCAGAATTTCCTCCTTTTCGACGCAGATCTGGACAAACTACTCACAAAATTTTGGGAGGTGGAGAATATACCAACAAAGTTGGTAAAAGAATCCGATTCCATGTGCGAGAAGAATTTCCTTCAAACGGCCACGAGAAACGAGTGCGGCAAATATGTCGTTACTCTGAATTTTCGCGACCCAGAACATATCGGTTCCGAGCTAGGGCATTCCAGTTCTTTTGCGTTGGCTCAGTTTTTAAGAAATGAGCAGCGTCAAAAAAGAGATGAGGCCTTAAAAGCGAGATACGATTTGGTGATCCAGGAATATCTCGACTTAAAGCACTTGCCACAAGTTCTTCCTACCCATGATTGTAACGCCTATTATATGCCACATCACGCCGTCTTAAAACCGGAGACTAAGATTACTAAACTCCGTGTAGTATTCAATGCCTCCAGCCCTTCATCGAATGGTACCAGTTTAAATGATATCCTTCATGCTGGCCCTGTCTTACAGTCCGTCTTGACCATTCAAATTCTGAAGTGCCGCTATTTCCGATACGTGCTTAGCGCCGATATCGAAAAAATGTATCGGCAGATCTGGGTAGATCCGAAGCACACTCCATTCCAACGTATACTTTTCTGAAACAATAGAGGGGAAATCAGAGATTTCGAATTGAAAACAGTAACCTTTGGAGTCAATTGCGCGCCTTTCCTGGCCATCCGAGTACTGCATCAGCTAGCAGCTGACGTAGAGCTCAGCCATCCAAAAGCTAGCAATATCATTCGAAATTTCATGTATGTGGATGATGTTCAAGCCGGAGCGGACTCCACGGAAGAAGCTCAGCTCATTATGCAAGAGCTCCGAGACGCTCTGAATTTCGCCGGATTTCCATTGAGGAAATGGACCTCCAACCAAAAGGAATTTTTAGCGGCCATTCAGAGCGAGCATCTCTTAAATACTGATTTTCTCGAAATCGATGCAGAAAGCACAGCCAAAACCCTTGGTATTCGCTGGAAGGCAACCTCCGACGAATTCTTCTTCGTTCCGCCAGAGTTGGCTATTGAAACGTCCTTTACAAAACGCCAAGTCCTGTCCCAAATTGCCAAATTGTTCGACCCTGCAGGCTGGTTAGCGCCGCAGATACGCATTCCACGCTGGCTCTCGTTTCATCCACATTTCATGGTCGAGCATCATGGCTTTTGCGATGGATCGCAAACAATAGAGGGGAAATGTGGGCAGTGCGCGTAGATGTGGGCAGCACATTATGGTGCAACTCCTAACCGCGAAAACCCGGGTCAAAACGGTTTCGCTCCCAAGACTGGAGCTGTGCGGAGCGTTATTGCTTTCCAAAATGGCTTCAGCCATCATTGCACAGATGCCTACGATCGATTTTGAACTTTACTGTTGGACGGACTCCACAATAGTGCTTGCATGGTTAAGCAAGCCAGCGACCCATTGGACCACATTTGTAGCCAATAGGGTGACGAAGATCGCCCAGGCCCCAAAAACAGAGAATTGGTCTCATGTTCAATCTGAGCATAATCCAGCAGACCTGGCAAGTAGAGGAGTTTCCCTCCAAGATCTAGCCGATAGCCAGTTATGGTGGCACGGACCGACTTGGTTGCAAAATCCACGCAACTAATTTCCAACTCAGGTCGACAACGCTTCGGTGACCGACCTGGAGAAGCGTGCTCTGAAAGTCCATCTCGCAAAAGCTCGTTCTGAAGAGTTGATGGCACATTTTTCCAATCTTGAGAAAGCCCTACGGGTCCTCGCTTATGTTCATCGCTTCATACAGCGGTCCAGGAAGCAAACATATCCATCTGATGTGCATTTGCTGGCCACTGAAATCGCGAAATTTCGAACACTCAGCGCAGAGAATTCCCTGTGGAATATCACTGTCTAAGTGAAAAGCGTCTAGTGCCAAGGTCAAGTTTCATCCTAAGCCTGAACCCGTTTCTAGATCCGCAAGGACTGATCAGGGCGTGCGGCCGTGTGGCGGCTTCCGAAAGCCTTCAATACAATGAACGGCATCCAGTGATTCATCCGTATAACTGCCTGCTTTCTCGCCTCCTTGCGAATTTCACACATCGTATAGCTCTCCATGGTGGTAAATAGTTAATGGTGCGCCTCATTCGGTCGAAATACTGGATTCCGAGAATTAAGAACCTGATGAAAGCAGTAGTAAAGTGCAAAGTATGTGTGATCCACAAAAAACGGTTGCAAAGCCAACTGATGGGTGTCCCGCCAAAGAAAGAGCATCGTTCTCCCGACTATTCACGTATACTGGCATGGATTACTCCTGTCCGTTCGATATAAAGAACTATACGGGAAGAGCATGTCTTATCACAAAGGGGTATGTGTTAGTTTTTGTTGGTTTCTCCAACAAGGCCATCCATTTAGAGCCTACATCTGACTTAACGACTGAAAAGTTTCTTGCCGCTTTCGCTCGTTTTGTATCCAGATGAGGGTGTCCACGTCAAGTCCAGTCAGACAATGGCAAAACCTTTGTTGGCGCTGCCACCCTGCTTTCACGCGATTTCCTTCAAGCCGTAAAAGAGTCGGTGACGAATGCCTATAGTCATCAAGAGATGCAATGGCAATTTATTCCTCCGAAGGCACTCCATATGGGAGGCCTTTGGGAAGCAGGCGTAAAAAGTTTTAAGACGCTATTTTACAAATGCACTGCCACACGAAAATACACGTTCGAAAAGCTTTCCACGCTCAGTGGCAAAAGTGGTGCTTTTGCCGACGGAGTCTTCCGAATCTCCACAATATATAGGCGCGCCTCTCGTCCTTAGTTGTAAATCATTATCACTAATCATCCATTCTTAATCATTTCGTTTTCGATCTCCTTTCGCCATTCAACTACCCGCAGCATAGCCCCTCGTCGTAGGTATTCAATCCTACCGTTGCCGAGTCTGCCGCGGAATCCATCCTCTTCGGAAGTGCGCGAGGTTCCTAAAGCTCAGCGCTGAAAAGCGTCTGCGAGCAGTCCTAATTAACAAATACTGCGCCCATTGCCTCGCTCACGAGCATTCCACAGGAGACTGCCGAAGCGGTAATCGTTGCAAGAAGTGCGACCGATCCCACCACACGCTGCTGCACATGAACGAGCAGGTTATCTCGTCGCGCGCTCGCCTCTCCAACCGGTGCCAACCCGGCAAGCAGCTTCGGCCTCGTCCCAACGTTCCCGCCGGCAAAATCCGCCAACTCAGCGTAGGAGTTCACCGCCACAACGCCAGGAGTCGACCACGCCAGGCCCATCGCTCTCGTCGCTGCTGCAACGCCACAGCGTGAACATCCTTCCGACAGCGCTGGTCAAGTTGGAGACCGGGACGAAGACCTTCGAGACCGCAGCTCTCATCGATCCGTGCACCCCCATCAGCTGCATCGACGCTTCATTGGCGTCAGCCTTTACGCTTCCGATGACCAATGTTGGCGACTAGAAGGTCTGCACGACGACGATTCGCCCCAGGGTCGACGCGAACACGAAACTAGAGGTCGTACTTAAGATCGAGCCCAGTGTGCGGATCCGCACACCTGTCCGGGCATTGAGCGACTCAGTGGTGTCCAAGTTCCAGGACATCATGCTGGCTGATGACCAGTTCCATAGGCCTGCTACCATCCAATCCGGATTCCTGACCTTCGACGAGGGAGTGCCGGTCGCCCAAAAAACTGTTTTTGGGTGGATCGTGTCCGGTGCCTGCAGCCTGCCGTAGGATATCTATGTTGCAACCCCAGTGATTGCAAGGGGGGCGGAATGTCCAAGTTACGGGGTTTGCCCTGTCACCCGCTCTCCGCTCCCTCTCACGCTCTCTCGCTCTTCACCACAGAGTCTCCAAGGAGTCCCCACTGCGCTTGGGAGAGCCTAGCTAATTAGCATAAGCTTCAGTGAAAAAACTATTTTCGCCCGCGCAATTACAAAAAGTCTAGTGTTCGCTTTTCTTCGAGTGTTTCTATTTTAGCATATTTGGAAAATTCCAGGACAGCAGCCCCCTACAACCCAACACTAAGGAAGAGGCTCTTAACACGCTACGAGTAGTATTGCAAACACTTACCCAAGCAGGATTTTTTTTTAATGTTGCAAAATGCTCACTTCTCAAGTCTTGTGTACAGTATTTGCGTTTTGAAGTTAGAGAAAGTAAGATTCGACCAAACCCTAGAAAAATGCAAGCCCTTGTTAATTTGCCACTCCCGCGGTCCGTCACTCAATTGAGACAATTTATTGGACTTTCCTCGTATTTTCGCCAATTTGTAGTTTTCACAACTGCTGAAACCGCTTTACGCCCTAACTTCAAAAAGCAAATCATTTGTTTGGGAATTGGAGCATGAGCAAATACGATTTTGACTAATGAACCTGTTCTCACTATATTCGACCCACAATTTGCTATTGAGCTTCACACTGATGCTAGTGCCGATGGCTATGGCGCTAGTTTGTTGAACCAAATTGAAAAGAAGCCCCGAGTTATCGAATATTTTAGCAAGACGACATCATCAGCAGAATCGCGTTACCATTCATACGAACTGGAGACTCTTGCCGTATACAACTCCATAAAATAGAGTTACCTCCCAGGGTCCATAGGTTGTGGTCGTACATGCAAAGTTTCGATTTTGATATTGAGTATAGAACTGGTGAGCGTATGGCATACGTTGACTTTCTGTCCCGGAATCCAGTTCCAGAAAGTGTTAGGAATTCTGCAGGAATAGTTGAAAAGCATATCAATCTGACAGAAATATCTGATGGCTAGTTGTTGGCTGAACAGCAAACAGACGAAGAAACTGCTTCTATTGTTTCTAAATTACGTAATGACCGGAGATTTGGCTAGATTTGGGACTCTGTATAGAAAAATCCAAAGAAACGGAAAGTCTCGTTGTCTGCCTATAATCCCAAGCCATTTAGATGGTCCGCTGTCAACAATGTCCACGAGTCAATACGAGTTTTATTGGTTTGATAAAATGTCCAAATATGTTCGCAAATTCGTGGACAATTGTATTACTTGCATGTTATCAAAGCCTCCGTCTGGCAAAATACAAGCCAAACTGCATCCCATTACTAAGATTGACATCCCGTGGCATACAGTTCATGTCGACATTAGCATGACATCGAAGCTTAGCGGCAACAATGATCAGAAGGAATATATAATTGTGCTAATAGACGCTTTTACCAAATTTGTCTATTTTTCCCATACTGTAGAGCTAGACACTATAAATTGCATTAAGGCAGTAAGGTCTTTAATATTTTTATTTGGTGTTCCTTCTCGATTGATCGCTGATCAAGGTCGTAGTTTTGCTAGTACAGCGTTTCGTGATTTTTTGCTCAGCACAGAAACTAGAGTTGCATTTAATCGCCACAGGTGCTAGTCGTGGAAATGGCCAAGTAGAGCGAGTAATGAGTAATTTCAAGTCCATGCTAGCTGCGGTTGAAACTGGCCAGGGATCTTGGCAGGATTTTTTATGTGAAATTCAACTGGCTCTTAATAGCACGCCCAATAGAGTTACTAAAGTTAGCCCATTAGAAATACTTATTGGCAAAGAAGCGAGGCCGTTTGATCTTACACCTATCGTAGATAATGAAAATACTGTCAATAAAGAAAGATTCGACAATAATAATGCTACTGTTGTGAGACACAAGGTTGGTGACCATGTTCTTCTTAAAATAAAGAGCGGCACCAGACCAAACTAGATCCCAAGTTTAAAGGTCCATTTTTGGTGGCCAAAGTACTACCAGGAGATAGATATAAGCTCAAAGCATTGAAAAATAATCGAACTTATAAATATTCCCATGAATTTTTGCGACAAATGCCTGAGAAGGGGATTACCACAGAAATAGAAGATGAAGGTGCAGAAAAGGACGCTATGGATCAAGCCAGTGAGCGCTGTGATCTTGAAATTGGGAAACGACTTTCTTCTCAGATGGGTGCCCGGGTTATGTGGTTCGCCATTTGGTTGCAGATTAGTTCGAGTTCCGGATACGATTGCTGGTGATGGTTAGTTGGCCGGCTTATAGATTGCCTCAACTGTGTGCCATATATGTTGGCCGGGTTATCGTATTCTAAGCTGTGTGCTAGGCTTATAAGAATATGGACAGGCCGGTTTGATAAACTGAGCGCTAGTGGAAGAAATGAATGTATTGGCTTAAGGATCCGGATCTCATGGGTTAAAATTCTATGATAAACTAAGAAACGAAACGAAAGAAATGTATCAATAACTTTTATAATGAATAGATAAAATAAAACTAATAATAATGTTAATGAATTAAGGAAAGAAAACGTGTAATGAATTGTAAACACACGAGCACCTGCGCGAGGTCAGGAAGGCAGATTTATTTTTAATTGCATATATAACGACATTTTCTGTTACATTGAATTTGCTTATTTCGTGTTGCATATTCTTTGAATACTTGTTGGAAGCGTGGCAGATAACTGCCGAGAGAGATAGATATATTCCCGTTAAGAATAGGACTAACCAGGAATTGAGAAAAATGCCATTATGTGAGTTGGTATTGATGTGTGTGGACTAAAATAAGTCTCCAAGGTGTGTTGGTATTGCGGGTAGACTAAGGTTCTACGCATTATTGCAACTCCGGTACTGGTCACTGAGTTTTGAATCGCAAAGGAAGATAGACATGCCTCGCTCCCGTGCCAGAAAACGTTGCGCCGACTCGGTAGAAAGTGACGTAGTCCATATTGCTGATCCGATTCCGACATCAGAAGTGGGATCGGATGGAGGAAACATAATAATAATCGCGACTATGCCGTACTTACGAAAGATCCCACGAAGTCAGCAGGCCTGATGACGTCCGATGTTAGGTTGATTTATGCGTTAATAGTGATTTTATGAACAAATGCTCTCTACAGGCTCGAAGTCAAACAATACCATATGTACACGTTAAAGCTACATCTATTATTCAACAAACAACCTTTAACCTTAAACCGAATGCTACCAAAATTTAATTGAATTTAAACATTTTAATTATTCTGAACGAAACAGAGCTTTGTTCAGTTGATCACATGTCGGAGACACATTTCAGGGGGTGTTGTGATCAGCGCGACTTTTGCATATTCCGTAAAGATGATGCGCATGTGAAGGCGGATAACGATTTGATGATCCGCACGTGGAATGCAGAGTCCGGAAGGTGATCCGCTGATGATCCGCACGTGGAATGTGGAGTCCGCTTGGAGATCCGCACGTGGAATGCGGAGTTCGAAAGGTGATCCGCTGATGATACGCAAGTGGAATGCGGAGTCCGCTTGGAGATCCGCACGTGGAATGCGGCCAGGGGTCTCCTAGTTGCTCCTGTTGAAGATGGTAGCATCGTCCGCGCCACAGTCGCAGCTACGTGGGGTGCTAGACGCGTGATGCGCTAGATATCACCGGACTGTGTCCAGATTTGAAATTTAATGCCAGTGTCGCAAAAACACTACGTTATACGTCTTTCTTCATTCAGGTCATTATAACAAGAGACCGAACTGACGGCGACAATAAAGGCGGTAATCTTTTAACAGCAGCAGAGTTGCATTTCGGGTGATCTCGCGTTAGGAAATGTTAATCACTTATCCTAGACAAAAATGGTAATGCTGCCCATTAATTACCATTAATTTAGTTATCGCTTTAGATAATAAATCAAATACTTGAAAATGGTTTAAAGCCGCCTTCACACCAACAGATTTAAAGGCAGTCTATTGACGCGAGTTTAAAACTCGAAAAAGGGTGGTTAGCTTCTTCATTCCCGAATGTCTTTGGCGTGAAAGGTGCCAAGTTCTCCTCCGTTTAGGTCCTCCAATAAGTACAACGAGTTTCCTATTCGTTTTTTTACTCTTGCCTTATCACCTATGGGTGCTAGTTTGCCGTTGAAATGATCTGCCAGTTTGCTTATCGAAAAGTTCCGCTTAATTACCAGCTGAAGGTCATAAACTTTCTTATTCTCCACATAAGCCTTTTCCATGTGGCGATGAATGCTTGAACGAATTTTGTCGAAGTCATCAGGCCGCCTCACTTTTGCCGTATTATCCTCCAGCAGGCAGAGGTTTCTAAGACCGTTATAATCCTTTCCATTAGTGACCATGTGTTGGCCATACAATACCATATAGGGTGACTGTCCGATCGATTGTTGTATGCTATTACGGAGGGAACAGTTTATGCTGCTTATATATTGATGCCAATCCCGTTGGTCCGATCGGATGTACGTACGCAAGGCCATGTTAACAGATCGATTGACTCGCTCGGCCGAATAAACACTTGAGTGATCCCATAAGAGTTCAGGGACGAAACAAACTCATGGTTTTTAAATTTAGTGCCATTGTCGCTTAGTAATGTTTCCAGCGCTCCTAAGCAATAGAAAATATCCTCCCTAAGATACTGAATAATAACCTTCGATGTGAATTTCTTTACCGGCTTAAGAAAGGTAAATTTCGAAAAGTGATCTAAGATTATGAAGATTCCAATATTTATTCGCTTAGATCGCGGGAAGGGTCCTATAAAATCGACGAACAGCCTTCGAAAGGCCGATGTGTAACTACTGGAGATACCATCGGTGGCTTTAACGATCGCTTAGGATATTTAGAAGTCTGACACAGTTCACACTTGCCTACAAAATCCCGTACGTCGACAACCATACGTGGCCAGTATAAATACCTTCAGATATGTTCCAGAGTTTTAGCGATCCCGCGATGAGCAGCTACTGGTTGACAATGCGCAGATTCCAAAACGGATTGTTCAAGACCAACCGGAACAAACAGCTTCCACTCGGTGCTTTTCGCTGTCGATGGCTGTGATATCGGTTTCTACTTCGTGTGCTCGTGAGAGCGCATCTGCCACTATATTTTGTGAACCTTTCCTATGTTCTATACAACAATTGTAACCCTGCAACTTGATGGCACATCGCGCCAGACGCCCGCTGAGATCCATTTGGTTCATTAACCACTTAAGACTGGCGTGGTCAGTGATTATTTTAAACGGGTGTCCATCGATGTACAAGTTAACACTGTTAATGAGTAGATTTAAGTCGATATAAGTTCGGGGCTGTTACCCTATATTTTATATGCAAATTCAGCATAAACTCTGTAGAGGCCGTGTCTGGTTCTCATTGGTCTTCCCGGTATGGGGAGATATGCTGTTTTTGCTAGTGTCAGCACTTTGCTGGACGAGCGGTCGGCTTGCCGACCGCGAATAGCTTTTGTAAAATAGAATAAGTTTTCAGTTTGATTTGTATAACAATAAAGAGCAGTGGCTCATAAATCCTACTCCAGCTAAAGCTGCATTTGTTGAATTGGTTATCTAGCCTTAAGGGCAGGTAATAACGGAGAAAGTTCTCCCATCGTAAACTGATCACAATCAGGAACGGCGCTGAGCAAAGGCCAGCGAACCACCCCTACCTAGCTGAGGAGACGACTACGTTGACGATTACGTCATCCCCGGAGGAGAAGATCTCCAGCACATACAGCCCTAGCAGAGCAGCCGATTGCATCGGCGCTGAACTACTCAACCCCATTCGAAGACTTTTCCTTTCAGCCGGTCAGAGAGTGCCGCAGTCACTGCTGTGTAGTTTGGAATAAATCTCTGGTACCAGCCAGTCATGCCTAAGAAACGACGTAACTGACGCTTTGTTTGTGGTCTCGAAAACTCTTGTACCGCTTGAACCTTCTCTGGGTTGACTTGAAGAGTTCCTTCGTCCACGATATGGCCAAAGTATTCCATCTTTTTCAATACAAACTGGCTTTTTCGAATATTAATTGTTAATCCTTCTTCTCGTAATAGCTTGGCGACTGCAATTAAATGGCTTAAGTGATCTTCAAACGTAGATGACATGACCAAGAGGTCATCTAAATAGACAAACACGTGATCTTTCATTGCGTATGGAATTACTTGATCCATCAGGCGACTCATAATGTGTGGAGAATTACAGAGGCCAAGAGGCATGCGTGTGAATTGATAGAGAGGCCTATTCGGTATGGTAAATGCTGTCTTTGGCTTGGACGTAGCATCGAGGCAAATATGCCAAAATGCATCCTTATGATCGATTTTAGAGATACAATGTACTGGAGGCAATCTACTAAGTAGATGCATCCTTAAGATCGATTTTAGAGATACAATGTACTGGAGGCAATCTACTAAGTAGATCTTCTAAACTCGGCATTGGGTAGGCATCCTTATTCGTTACCTCATTCACCTTACGAGAGTCTAGACAGAAGCGATCCTTGCCTGGCTTTACTATTAATATCCCTGGTGAGGACCATGCGGAGCTTGTTGCTTCTTCGATTACCCCTAGGCTTAACATTCGATCGACCTCCGCGCATAACTGCTTCTCTTTGGCCGGCGATATTGGATAGAACCTTTGTTTAATAGGTTTCGCTTGTCCGGTATCGACCGTGTGGTCATTTAACGTAGTCTTTCCTAGTCCATCTCGCTCAAACGAGGGAAATAATTTCGTCACCGCATGTAATTCACGTTGTTGGGCAGCTGTTAGCTGAAGTTTGGGCACGTCCGTAGGTTCTTCTCTGATCTCGTTGACCTGAAAGCTTAAAGATATTTTAAATGTCTTCCAAAACTCAAATCCGCAAATTACATCTTGAGTGATAGTTTCCACTATGAGAAATTGGAAATTGGCTTTAAGTGCTTTATATTCGATTGGTAGAGTTATAATGCCCGATATTGCCTGCTTTGTTCCATCTGCAGTTTTAACATTTGCATGTGACTTGGTGACTAGCTTACCACCGATGACACTTTTATTCGCACCACTATCTAGTAAGGCTAAGTATCGCTCATTCAACAGAGTAATATATGTAAAGGGTCGGATGTCATCTCCTTTGTGGACCAGTGAGGAAATTTATACTTGTTTGAGTAGTTGTTTTTGTGACCAATAACGTCTTAAACGGTCAGTGGATCGGCATTTCGGACGCAAGTCGACCTCGTCTATAAAGATTTCTGCTCGTCGTCTTTTATATTCTTTTAACCGCTCGTGAAAAGGTCTAGTAAGGCTGTTCAAAGACGTGCCTGATGGGGATGGAATATTCTGTCCGAGGCTGGGCTCCAAGCTAACATTCCAATCATCCAAATTAGGTTTTGGTGACGGACATCCGGTCTCGGACGGCCCCGGACATCCACGTTGGAGTTTTCCAAAGTCGGTTTACAATCTGGACAACTAAGCTTGTACGTGTCCAGTTTCCCACATCCATAACAACATACACGACGGGGTTTTAAACAATCGTGATCAACAATTCCAGCATTTGGTTGAGCGAAGGGCATTTACTTCAACTTCTTGATCCTCCTCTTGATCAGCGTTACCGTCATCTTCGTACATTACTTCTTGAACCACACGCTTAGGGTTCTTGGGTCTCCATGATGACATGTTGTTGGTAACGTGCTTGTGTGTTTGTGGCATTCGTTACGTAAAGCACACAAATTTGCGATTGGCACATGCAAGAGTTCGTGTTTTAGCTCGGGCTTCAGATTTCTCTTGACCGCATCTACTAGGTCGGAATCCGAAAATCGGATACGCAGGGTATCTGCAATCGCCAACATCGAGTCCAAAAAAATCGTCGAAATTTTCATTCCGTTTCTGCTATCGTAGTCTGATCATATCCTTGATGTTTCATCTGAGCGTTGATGTTGGTATCCTTCTCTGAGTCGGGTACACAGAGTAATCCAATTTCTATCAGCCGAATGTCGATGAGAGCGCCAGTAGAATAACAAAGCTGGTCCTGAGAATATCAGATAGGCGAATTGGTACAAGAGGTTAGAGTCGCCATTTAAACATCGAGAAGTTAAACAGTTCACTCTGTAAATAAAATTTTCGATCGGCATCTCGCCTTGTGTTCCGCTGAATTTAAGGTGCCAATTAACAATGAGACTCGAGGCTTTATCGGGACGGCTGTCTCTATTATTGGAAATCTCCAGGAATTCCGATCTAAATGTCATCTGTGGATCCGGAATGACGTTATCCCAAGTGGCACCCTTTCCACTCTAGCAGACGGACCTTGCGACGGGAAGTTAAGGTTTCTTAGGGCAACCGTAATTTGTTCGGTAATCGTCGCTCAGATTGTGTCTTGAAAATTCGTTATAGATTCGCTAATAAGGTTATGAACTCGTTGTTCAGATTTCGACTTCCTGTGCACGCGCGTGGCAGACGAAAGACTGCAGCGGTCTGGGTGCGCTGGGTTGCATTTGACGGATTTCTCCTTAAACTTCGTGCTGGTGGTCCTGATTTGGCATTGGAGGAAGCCTAACGCTGTTGGCACTAACCGGAATTGACGGGTTGGTCGACTGTTGCGCTAAGCTCCTGTTATTGGTCGTGGTTAACATGTTGATCTCGTCTAAACTACAGGCGCTACGACAGTTGGGACAATTGTTAGGCATCCACTGCGATATACACTCGCTATGAAATCTGTGTCGACAGGCCGTTTCATTGATCGGAACTTCGCTAGCTACTGTATCGTTACAAATGGTACATTCAGGATTGCTAACAGCAAGGTTGTCGCAGCTTCGTGTAATAGGCATATTGGTACAACAAAATCTTCTTGAAATGACGATATTAAAGAATTAAAGAGATAAAGAATATTAATATAACTATTTACACTACTAATAAAGTTTTGGGTGGGCATCTAATACTGGGATGTGTGGATATTCGTTGGGTTATTCGGAAACTTGACTATTCGATTGTTTAATCAAGTTTTATCCACCAAATTACGATTACGAAGCCCCACGTTGGGCGCCAATTAGTATGCAACGAACACGACTGTTTATCTACGCCCGAGAGTCTTCTCTGTCTAACTAAGTTGCCGGCTAGGTTCAGGGCTGGGGTGGGTTGTTTTGACTCTCGAGTCGCAGTCGTCACATAACCAATATGTAGACAGAGGAAATGAAAAGCGGACGGGAAGTTATAGATGCAGACGGACAGAAAGGTAGCTCAGCTAGCAGTGGAAGAATTAGATGAGGGTTTCTTCCGGTCTATACCGGCCTCCCTGGAACTATGTTAAATTTAGTCATAAATTCCCCTTCGTTGTAAACCGTATCTCCCTCAGGCGACCTCTCTGTTGTGATAATCTCCATTTAATTATTAATCGTTTAATACATTCGAGAAACTTAGTAATAATAAAAATAAAATAAAAGTGTTCTTCATTGAATTTCCAATTTAAATCGTTGCTTCAAAACTATCGCTCCTATACAAAAATGTATTCGAATCGCTTAATTCGCTTAATATTTAAGCTACGTGTAAATTGTCGGACGCGAGTTTCTGGAGGAAACATAATAATAATCGCGACTATGCCGTACTTACGAAAGATCCCACGAAGTCAGCCGGCCTGATGACGTCCGATGTTAGGTTGATTTATGCGTTAATAGTGATTTTATGAACAAATGCTCTCTACAGGCTCGAAGTCCAACAATATGTACACGTTAAAGCTACATCTACTATTCAACAAACAACCTTTAACCTTAAACCGAATGCTACCAAAATTTAATTGAATTTAAACATTTTAATTATTCTGAACGAAACAGAGCTTTGTTCAGTTGATCACATGTCGGAGACACATTTCAGGGGGTGTTGTGATCAGCGCGACTTTTGCAGATTCCGTAAAGATGATGCGCACGTGAAGGCGGATAACGATTTGATAATCCGCACGTGGAATGCAGAGTTCGGAAGGTGATCCGCTGATGATCCGCACATGGAATGCGGCGTCCGCTTGGAGATCCGCACGTGGAATGCGGCGTTCGAGTGGAGATCCGCACGTGGAATGCAGAGTTCGGAAGGTGATCCGCTGATGATCCGCACGTGGAATGCGGCGTCCGCTTGGAGATCCGCACGTGAAATGCGGCGTTCGAGTGGAGATCCGCACGTGGAATGCAGAGTCCGGATGGTGATCCGCTGATGATCCGCACGTGGAATGCGGCGTCCGCTTGGAGATCCGCACGTGGAATGCGGCCAGGGGTCTCCTAGTTGCTCCTGTTGAAGATGGTAGCATCGTCCGCGCCACAGTCGCAGCTGCGTGGGGTGCTAGACGCGTGATGCGCTAGATATCACCGGACTGTGTCCAGATTTGAAATTTAATGCCAGTGTCTATTGATAACCTTAATTTGAAGGCTGATCCCAAACTGTACAGAATCCACATACATGATTCAGTTGAATATAAGAATCACCAGATTCTGTCTGAATCGGTGCTTCAGCTAGTCTTTTCGATTTGCACGTGACTTATTAAACACGTGGGTTTAATTAGATTTGCACAAGCACTACGTTATACGTCTTTCTTCATTCAGATCATTATAACAAGAGACCGAACAGACGGCGACAATAAAGGCGGTAAGCTTTTAACAGCAGCAGAGTTGCATTTCGGGTGATCTCGCGTTAGGAAATGTTAATCACTTATCATAGACAAAAATGGTAATGCTGCCCATCAATTACCTGGAATCGCTTTAGTTATCGTTTTAGATAATAAATCAAATACTTGAAAATGGTTTAAAACCGCCCTCACAGATGCTTCTATGTCTCTGGAGTCTGTATGCCTTATTTCAACTAGCTTTTGTAGTTTCTGAGATTTCGACGTTCATACGGACAGACGGACATGGCCAGATCGACTTGGCTATTGATCCCGATCAAGAATATATATTCTTTATATGGTCGGAAACGCTTCCTTCTGCCTGTTACATACTTTTCAACGAATACCTACATCATTTGATTCGGCAAGTGTAAGTTTTCTTTAACTGTACTTATTCCTGAAAAGTATACAAGTATTGTCAAATTTCTACACTGTCACTATTATCAAACAGCAATCTATATGCTACATATGTAAACTAGAGTTCGCAGTTCGAGGTAGCGTAGTCAGTAATATTATGTATTATTGAATAAAGAAAAAAGCAAAAATATAGTTTTTTTATAGTTACCTTAAATTGTCTTCGTTAATCACCATTCCTCTTATTGGGACTGTGGTGGCTCAGTCCGATTCCTTTTTTCTTCAGTGTACAGGGTCGTCAGTTTATTTCCTACTCTTTTGTTCGATTTAACAATGACCTGTTCTCTCATAATGAAATTTCTGTTCTGCCTTGTTTAATCTTTTTAGCGGAACACTTTATGCATTTAATACTTTATACCTAATTTTCCCGTCAAGTTCTATGGTTGATGAATGAATTATGCCAATAGGTTTTTTTTTGTAACTGGATGAATAGTTTTCCTATATTCTATAGCTGGAAGGAGTTAAAGTTCGACTGCGTTCTCAATACCTTTTTCGATCTTCAGACACCGCTTGATCTCTACCAAGGTTCTATGGAATCTCTTTACCTATTCTTGCTAAGTAGTAGTGGAGCGTTAACCATTGGATATTAATTTGATTACTTAAAAGTATCTTGACTTACATTAAATAGTGTCTTTGGCTGTTTATAGTTACGAATTGCATCTATCCCCGGGAAACTAACAACACAAAAATTATACATCTCTTTTGTAAAAGAAAGATTTTTAGTGCGAAGCCCTCAATTTGGCTTCGTACAATTTATCTAAGAGCTTAACATGATCGCTCATGTATTCTAATAAACACATCGTAGCATGATTTCCCTATTTATTTACTAAGCACATTACCGATGGCTCTTTGAAAAATACTGCATTTCTTAGCTCAAAGGAAATCTGCAAAATTCTTTTTTCCCGTTTTCTACTGAAAAGGCGGGGTTCTCTCTGGTTTTTTAAACGAGTAATATCTGGGGAAAAGCAGACTTTAATTCTAAAGTTGGTGTCATTGAAAAGCATTTACAAGCCCTTTACAATGTTATACTTTTAACGATTCTGAATTTAACAAGAGAGAACGCTAAAGTCGAGTTCCCCGACTATCTGATTCACGTTACTTAGTCCATTTTTTGCAAATCGATATAAAATTACAAGACTAATAATAATGTGAAAAAATAGCAAAAATATTACAATTAGCAACATGGCAACATGGGTCAACAAACTTGCGCTGCGCTTATGGAGTCTGCATGCTCAATTTCTAGCTTTTATAGTTTCTGAGATCGACGTTCATACGGACGGACAGACAGACGGACATGGCCAGATCGACTTGGTTATTAATCCTGATCAAGAACATACATATATACACTATATGATCGGAAACACTTCCATCATACATACTTTTCAACGAATCTAGTATACCCATTTACTCTACGAGTAACGCCTTTTCATAAAAACTCTTAAAATTACAACTGCGCACCTTCGCTCACAAGCAATCTTGGAAGGGGGTGAACCTGCGCGAACAAGCTGTCATAAGGATGGTCGTAAGGGTGGGGTGAGATTTTATTTCAAGGGTATGCACCTTATTATTTCCTCAACTTTCTGGAAAGATGGAAAGATGTCGCAACATTTGATGAATAATATTTAGAAATATCATACAAACTGTTTATAAGGTCTTTATACGATAATATATATAATATATGTCAAAGCGTCAGTTGCTTCAGTATTCTTAGCACCTCGAGCATCGAGCCCCGTTCCCTTCGTTGGCGCCATCGTTCCACTTGTGGTCGTTTCACAATTAATATCGTCTGTGTACTAGGAATATTCTACCAAGACGGTAGAGTTCTCTCTTTTTATGCACGCTCGCTCGTCGCCAAAATCTATTGCGCAGCTTGCTCATGTCACACTTTCCATCCTGCGCTTTCGCACACACAGCCAATAGCCAGTCCAGTCTCGCTCAAACACTTCTACAAGTGATGTACACAGGGCGAACCACCAGGCAACACACCAAACACGTAGGCACGGGTCACACTCAGTAAGAGAATCTACAGTTAGTCCTCTCACCGACTCTCGGTGATATTAATATCACAAGACAGCAATCTCTATCCTTCTTTATTACAATGTTGACACATACGATATTCATGTTGCTGTACTAAATTCAAATAATGCTACCAATGCACAGTGCACAGTGATTGCGCCTATATGGGGAGAGCGGCCAAAAATACTTCAAGCAGACATATCGTTATGAAATTATTACTGTAAGTTCTTTGAAAAATAAGAATTGGAAAAAATCTAAAAAATGGGCGTGGTCGTTAGTTTTACGTCCACCAAAAAGCAAATACCAAAAAAAAACCTAAAAGTATGCCTTAATTTTGTTAATATAAAAGATTATAAATGTAAATGTTTTAATTTTATAAAGAAAAAATACAAAAAAAGGATAATATATATATCAAGTAATACAAAAAATACTTAGAGATACTAAGAAACATGGATTTCGCATTTAGATATAAAGCAAAAGTTGTAATAAAGACGTATATAACAAGAGAGAACGCTATAGTCGAGTTCCCCGACTATCTGATACCCGTTACTCAGCTAGTGGAAGTGCGAAGGAGGTCTTCTACACTGACAGTTTTTGGCGGTTTGTGGTGGATTACGATAACGAAACTGAACACTACATTAATAACGACGAACAGTTCCACGAAGATCAATTACAGAATATTTAGACAGAAATGTTTACAGATCAGCAATATCAACAAGCTGAAAATTTTCCAATACCAGCCTGGTATCCCACCAATACATAGAGATCATATTTAATAACCACAGATATAGATGTATTGTTGATACTGGCTCCTCAATAAACATGATGAGCTCAAACTTTTTCAACCTTCAAGTTAAAGATAAGCAAATAATTGTCCGAAGTATGAAAGGCTATTCTAAATTAAATAAATATGTAGACCTTACAGCCAACGGTCTTTTCCAACAAACGCAAAAATTCTATATTCATTCATTTTCACCTTATTATGACATTCGGTTAGGTAGAAAAATACTAATGGAGAATAACGGTTATATAGACTACTCTCGGAGGGAAACAATAATTAACGAAAGAACATTTATTCACAAAGAATTTGATCCATGTGATGGGAACTCTTCAAAAAACTTCAATGCACTCTTACAAGAAAATAACTTTACATCAGAAATAAATTATGCCATGGACAACAACATAGACTCAGAACACACGTACAGACTAAACCATTTAAATAGTGACGAAAAATACAGACTTACATATTTATTATTCAATATTGCAAAAATGAAAATCTTACATTTACAAGTATAATACTTCATGATACAAAAACCGCTCACGAAAACCCAGTTTACAAAAGACCATACTCGTATCCGTTTGCCTACGAAGCAGAAGTAAATAAGCAAATTCAGGAAATGTTAAAACAAGGTATTATACGCGAAAGCGACTCCCCTTACTGCAGTCCATTATGGATTGTCCCCAAAGACGTGTTTCCCGTGTTATCGCAATATAATAAACCAGTAAGCTTTGCAAGCAGAACATTAAATGATCATGAACAAAATTATAGCACTATTGAAAAAGAACTACCAGCAATCGTTTGGGTAACCAAATATTTCCGCCCATATCTTTATGGAGTTCCCTTTGAGATTTTGAGCGATCACAAACCCCTTGTTTGGCTAAGTAATATTGTAACGAACTGATTTTCTTATTTCTGCTCGCTACGAAATGCAACGGCTAGCTCAGAGAGTTTGTTTGTTCGTCCCACCAAATTTATGATTTGTGTGATTGCCCGACCAAGAGAAGACAGAGTTTTAGATTTAAACCAACTTTATTCAGTGACTTGATACAGAGAATCCTGTGATCCTCGCCTTCGGACGCGCGTCGTCTCTCCTTCGTCGTCCTTCTTAGCTGGTCCCGCGTCGCCCTCGACGGCGTATCCGTGCCGGCTCGACTGGACTTAGGATGTTATGGGGCAGGATGTATCGTCCGAAAGATCAGCTAGAGCTTCTCCCCGAACCACCTTTGCGACCACTGACTCCACCGTCCCTTCTTGCGTAAGCCAGGCACTCGTCGCCCTTGCCAAAAGACCAACCTGCGGGCTTGGCCGGGGCTTAGGATGTTATGGGGCAGGGTGTTTCGTCCGTAAGATCAGCTGGAGCTGCTCCCCGAACCACCTTTGCGACCACTGACTCCACCGTCCCTTTCTGACCACGCCAGGTCCTGGTGTTTGCTTCTCCTTCGCTGGTCCTTCCTTGCGGGGATCCTTTTTGGATGCTCGCTTCGACGCAATTGTACTTTCACTTGTAAGCGTCACTGTGTAGCTCCCCACGCACTGTTTCGGATCGGCTGTCTGCCCGTGTGGTACTCCGCGTACTTTCTTATTGAATGTCTGTGTACTCCGCGTACTTTTCCCGATCGACTGTGTGGCTGTATGGCTCTCCGCGCACTTCTCATTGACTGTCCCGAGCTGCGCCGGCGTCGTCCCTTATATCGGCTGCGGGAATCCCGTTATTTCCCCTTTTGCACACGGTTCGCTTGGGTCCAAGGTCCAAACATGTCCCGTTAGTTCACGGTGCGTCCTCTTTCTGCCTGTCCAAAGTCCGCACCGTTACCGTATGACCTCTATGCCCTTGGCGGGCTTGAGTCCAAGGTCCAGCGCGGTACCGTTAATTCACGGTCTCTCCGCTTTGCCGGGGTCCAGGGTCCATTATTTCCCGTTTGACCTGACTGCCCTTGACTCCTCTCGCATTTCAGCCGTCTTCGCTGTTGCTACGCCGATCTCCTGCACCCGGATTTGTGGGGAGTTTTAAGACTCCTCACATCTCCCCCTTTTTTCGGAAGCTTTTGAAAAGGATGTTGCTTCCGGCGTTCCTCTGATTTGGCTCCTCCTTGCATAGGCAACTTCCTCGATCTCCACTCGTCGACCCTGCGCCCTTCGTTCTCAGCCTGGCAGTCGCAGCTTATTAGACCCCGTCGTTCAGCGTCTTGACTTGGCGTCTTGAACATCCTTGCGCCTTCCTGATCGCAGCCTTACGTCTCCTGCTGCTGCTGCGTCGGTGGTGGCGGTGGCTGCGACGGCGGCGGTGTCTGCAGCTGTGGCGGCGGCTGTGGCTGCAGCGTCGGTGGCTGCGGCATCTCTGGGTGCTGTGGCTCCGGCGTCGGCGGAGCTGCTGCTGCGTCGGTGGTGGCGGTGGCTGCGATGGCGGCGGTGGTGACGGTGGCTGCGACTGCGCCGGTGGCGGCAGCGGCGGTTGTGGCTGCGGCGTCGGTGGCTGCGGTACCCACAGCGCCTCCTCCTCCTCCTGCCACTCCGACAGGCTTTTATGCCACGCGGCCTTGGCGGCGGCTGCCTTCCGCTCCACCACCATCCGCTCGAAACGTCGCAGCGTGGCGTTCCGCGCGTCCGCGAACTCGCGCATCTCCCGCAGGTCCTCCGACGGCATCGCGTCTCCTAGCCGGATCCGCCCGTGGCCCTGCGTCGCCCGCCGCACGCTGCGGTAGGCCATCCTTGCCCTCGCGCTCCGGCCTCCTTCGTCCTCTTCCGAGGACACCACCGGAGTGACGGTCTCACCCCCGTCGTCCTCCTCGCTCTCTGAAGACAGGGACACGTATGCCACTGGCCCCTCGGCCATCGCCTCCTCTTCCGACAGCTCCGTGTCGGGCACCTCCTCCGTGTCCTCCGGAACCGGGGATGGGGATCGCGACACCAGGGGTGACGCCAGAAGCTGGTGATAGGACTCAACGTCCGCCCTCCATATCGCTCCGGGCTGTTCCCCAGTGCCGGTCTTTTTCACCTCCCGGTTGTTCCGCTCGCTACGTGTGGTCATCCTGCCGACTTGATTTTGAAAGACCGCCTTTCGCTTCTTTCGCCGCGACGAAACCTCGGTTTTCGATCTGCTCCTTTCCGCCGTTATTCCGCGGGGCCTGTACCGATAACGGGATTCTCCTCCGTGCACCTGCCTCCCACAGACTTTGCAACTGTGTGCGTTAGCCGTTAACGGTTTTCCGTCTGTGTACCCTCCCTGTCCCGCTCTCGCGCTCCAACGGCCCTTTTGTGTGTGTGTGTGTGTGAGTGTTTATCTGAGACTTTCGACTTTTCGATACCCTGTATCGTCTTCCCCCCTTCTTCGCGAAAGGTTTTATTGTTGTGTGTCGCTCTCGTTGTCCTCTGTCCCGCCGGCGCCCGCGCTTCCCGGCTTCAAATCGCTAATATGAGCCGTTTTTGTCTTCCTCGTTGTTGCGTGTTCCAAAATACAAATTACCGGCGACGTGAATTTCTTTATTTTGAAAGGCCCGTCGAACCTTGGTGCCAGCTTTGCCGCGAAGCCCTCAGCTGCTTTTGACAGGTGGTGCTCTTTGGCCCATACAGTTTCGCTCACCTTGGGTTTCCACGGCCTCCTTCGGAGATTATAGTGGCGCGCCTGATCCTGCGCTGCCTTTTCCATGTTTCTCCGCACCAGTTCAAAGATCTCCTTGAGTTTTCCCGCGTTTTCCGTCTGTGGACATCTGCCCGTTCCGGCCGTCTGTTCGTCGAACAACGCATTCGGTTCTCTTCCCTGCGTTATAAATGCCGGCGAGTATCCGGTGGTTTCTGCCACGCTCGTGTTTACAGCCAACTGCAGCTCTGGCCAGTTCTCGTCCCATGTCCTCTGATCGGCCCCCGTGAACTGCGCGATCATTGTCTTCACGGTCCTATTAGCCCTTTCTGTCGTGTTTTCTTGTGGAGTATGTGGAGCCGTGAGCTGGTGTTTTACACCCAGCTCTTCCAAAAACCTCTTGAACGCCCTGCTCGTGAACTGGACTCCGTTGTCCGTGATCATGGCTTTTGGCACTCCGTACCTGGCCACTATCCGCTCTCGCACGGCCTTTCGTAGCGTCTCGGTGGTCGCCCTACGCATCGGAACGATCTCGGTCCACTTGGAGAACCTGTCCACCAGGACCAGCAGCATCGAATTGCCGTGCTTTGACCTCGGCAAGGGGCCCACAAAGTCCGCACATACGGTGGCCCATGGTTCTTCCGGCACCTGTGTCAACATTTTCCCGGCTGCTTGCAGCTGGTTGGGCTTGTATCTCATGCAGCTCTCGCAGTTCCTCACGTATTTCCTGACGTCTCGGTGCATTCCTGGCCAGTGGTACCTGGCTGCCACCCTCGCCATAGTCTTCCGACTTCCCAGGTGTCCCGCCGTCGGCATGTCGTGGTTCTCGGCCATGACGCGCTGCCTCTCCCTGGTTGGTACACACAGCTTCCATGACACCACATCCTCGTTTCCTGCCCGGTGCGGAATGTGCCTAAACAATTGGCCAGCCTCCTCAAGGTAGTCCGGGTACTTTTGGGGCTCCTGCTTTATTTTCCTCCGCATCTCATCTATCCACCTGCACTCCTGCTGCTCGTCCGGTTGCCCTTCTTCCTTCGCAGTTATCCTGCGGCTCGTTTCCTGCAGCGGCTGTCTCGATAGGGCGTCCGCGACGATGTTCAGCTGGCCCTTTCTGTATGAAATCTCGAAGTCGAATTGTTGGAGCTCCAATGCCCATCTCGCGATCCTTCCGGACGGGCTCTCGATGCTGTTCAGCCACTTCAGGGCCATGTGATCCGTTATCACTTTGAAATGGTAGCCCTCCAGGTACGGTCTTAATTTCCTGACAGCCCACACTATTGCTAAACACTCCTTCTCTGTTGAAGAATAATTTTTCTCCGCTCCGTTCAGAGCTCTGCTGGAGTAGGATATGACCCGCTCGCCTTGCTCGGAGTGCTGTGTGAGGATAGCGCCCAGCCCGTAGTCGCTGGCGTCCGTCTGTAGCACGAACGTCCTTGTGAAATCGGGGCATGCCAGGATCGGGTCGGCGACCAACTTAGTTTTGACGGCCTCGAATGCTTCTTGGTGGGCGTCAGTCCATTCCCATTTGGCTTGTTTCTTGAGGAGTGCGTTCAGCGGTTGTACTAACGTCGCAAAATCCGGTACAAAACGTCTGTACCACGACGCCACTCCTAGGTACTGTCGCAGCTCCTTCACGTTTCCCGGGGGCTTTAGCTGAGCTATTGCCGCTACCTTCTCCGGATCCGTTCCGATGCCCTGATCCGTCATTCGGTGGCCCAGGTATTGCAGCTCCTTTCAAAAGAACTTGCACTTATCTGCGTTAACTTTCAGGTTTGCCGCCCTATGCCTCCGGAAAACGTCTTTCAGGTTGCGCTTATGCTCTTGTAGTGTCCGTCCAATCACAATTATGTCGTCCTAGTACGCAAATGCGAGTGGCATCATCTCGGGTCCTATCACCTGGTCCAACGCCCTCTGGATGAGGGCACTCCGATGCGGAGTGCTGTCCGAACGGCATTACTTTCCACTGGAACAGGCCCTTTCCCGGCACCGTAAATGCCGTATATTGCCGACTTGCCGCTGCCAACGGAATCTGCCAGTACCCGTCCTTCAAATCCAGACTGCTTATGTATTTCGCCTCCCTTAATTGATCCAGAATGTAGTTGATCATTGGCATTGGATACGCGTCCTTCACGGACTTTGCGTTTATTTGGCGGAAATCCACACACAAACGCCACTGACCCGTCTTCTTTTTCACCATCACTATGGGAGAGCTGTACGGACTCCTAGACGGCTCGATGCACCCCTTTTGTAGCAACTCGTCGACCTTGGCGTTGATCTCCACCTGCATCTTCGGGTTCTTCGGGTAGTAGCTCTGTTTGACCGGTTGATCGTCTTTCATCGTGATTCTGTGCACCGCCACCGTTGACGTCCCTTGGACTCTTCCCACCTCTGCTAGCTCTGCCTTCAGGAAGCCGTCTATATCTTCCTCCGCAAAGTCGGTCGTCCTTTCCACGATTGCCACTGACAGCTTCTCGCGTGCATTGCTTCGAACCAGCTGTCCCGCAGGTATCGTTGCGCTTAGACCCGCGCATGCTATCCTGGCTCCAACTTTCGTTAGGAAATCCCATCCCAGTACTACAGCGTCGATGATGTTGTGGAGGATTAGCAGTTGCATTCTTACGGTCCTCTCTCCCAGTCCTTCGTCCACGTCGAGCAGCGATGTGACCTCTTCAAACCGTGCATCAGCCATCCGCACCTCTCTTCTCGTGGCTACGACCTCTCCCACTGCCCGCAACCTGTCCGCCAACTCTTCGCTAATAAAGCTTGCTGTGGCTCCGGTGTCCATCGTGGCCTTAACTTCCATTCCGTCTTTGAGCACTGTGGCGGACAGTTGCCTTTCTTCCGCCTTCAGCTTACCCATTAATTTTGAGGGGCAGCACCTTGCGAACCCTGGTTGCCCCTCTGAGGCAGGGGTCGCATGGCGTTTCCCGATCTTGGGCAGCATTCTGCGGTCTTCGGGCCGATTCTCCCGCACGTCCAGCAAAATGTGATCGGTCGGTTCCGACACTCCCGCATCCAGTGCCCCTGGCTTCCGCACCTATGGCAGGCTTGCGCTGGGTTTAACACAAACCCCCGCAGCGCCGGGTCTGTTCCTCGCCCGTTCGTTTCGTGCCTCGATGGTCCTGTGGGCTCCTCTTGGCACCTTCTGCACACCGCGTGCTGTTCCCCTCTTGGGAAATCCCGCTGGTGGCGGGCTCTGTGCGTCCGCTCTGACTCGAACCGCTCCCTTTGGGAGTCCAGTTCCTCGAATTTGTCGGCCAGGACCATCAGAGCATCCAGGTGTCGGCACTCTTACGGGCGGACAAACATCCGTAGAGCTGGAGTGCTGTTCTCCCTTATCCTCTCCAAGGTCTCTTTCTGGGTCATCCCCAAAGGCCGCATTAGGGTCTGCATGTCCACCATGTAATCTTTGAAGCACTCGCCATGCCGCTGCTTCCTCTGCCTGACCTGGTCTGCCAGCTTCGTCATGAAGCCTCTGGGCAGGAAAAATTCTTGGAAGCTGTGGATAAATTCAGCCCATGTCTCCCAGAATCTGTTGTTGGCGATGAACCACTTTAGGGCCCTGCCCTTCAGCAGTTCCGGCATCGCTCGCGGGATTTGGTTGATATCCAGGCCGTACGTCATTGCTGACTACTCCACCTGCTCCAGGAACTCCAATGGCTTGTCGTGACCGTCGTACCGGAAGCTCCACTCCCGCACCTGTTTCGCCACCTTCGCGTAATCCGGAGGGGCTAACCTTGCGATGTCTCGCCGATCGCGGCTGGGCTCCCGCCTCTCCCTTCTCTCGCGGCTGCTTTCCCGCCGTTCACTCCCGGTTTCCTGCCTTTCGGGTCTGCTCCCGCTGGCCTCCATCATGCTGTGGACATCGAGGCTCCTCATCAGGCCTTCCACGCCGGTGACTTTGATTTCCGGGGCCGGTCTCCTTGCGTACTCCCTTTCCAACGCCTCCAGTATGGCGACCGTTTCGGGCTCGTCTGTGGTCTGCTGGATAAACTCGGACAGCGTCTTTCGCATATCCTCGACCAACCCTTCGAGCTTAATGCCTAGGGCGCTCGCTATTGCGGGAAAGTCATCCGTCTTCAGGCTGTATAGCCACGATTTCCCCATCTTCTCTGTTCTTTTGGTCAGGACAATCAAAGTTGGGCGCCAGATGTAACGAACTGATTTTCTTATTTCTGCTCGCTACGAAATGCAACGGCTAGCTCAGAGAGTTTGTTTGTTCGTCCCACCAAATTTATGATTTGTGTGATTGCCCGACCAAGAGAAGACAGAGTTTTAGATTTAAACCACCTTTATTCAGTGACTTGATACAGAGAATCCTGTGATCCTCGCCTTCGGACGCGCGTCGTCTCTCCTTCGTCGTCCTTCTTAGCTGGTCCCGCGTCGCCCTCGACGGCGTATCCGTGCCGGCTCGACTGGACTTAGGATGTTATGGGGCAGGA
Source organism: Drosophila santomea (assembly GCF_016746245.2). Classification (NCBI taxonomy): domain Eukaryota; kingdom Metazoa; phylum Arthropoda; class Insecta; order Diptera; family Drosophilidae; genus Drosophila; species Drosophila santomea. The sequence goes on from NW_025319016.1 coordinate 173,003, forward strand.
TGTATCGTCCGAAAGATCAGCTAGAGCTTCTCCCCGAACCACCTTTGCGACCACTCACTCCACCGTCCCTTCTTGCGAAAGCCAGGCACTCGTCGCCCTTGCCAAAGGACCAACCTGCGGGCTTGGCCGGGGCTTAGGATGTTATGGGGCAGGGTGTTTCGTCCGTAGGATCAGCTGGAGCTGCTCCCCGAACCACCTTTGCGACCACTGACTCCACCGTCCCTTTCTGACCACGCCAGGTCCTGGTGTTTGCTTCTCCTTCGCTGGTCCTTCCTTGCGGGGATCCTTTTTGGATGCTCGCTTCGACGCAATTGTACTTTCACTTGTAAGCGTCACTGTGTAGCTCTCCACGCACTGTTTCGGATCGGCTGTCTGCCCGTGTGGTACTCCGCGTACTTTCTTATTGAATGTCTGTGTACTCCGCGTACTTTTCCCGATCGACTGTGTGGCTGTATGGCTCTCCGCGCACTTCTCATTGACTGTCCCGAGCTGCGCCGGCGCCGTCCCTTATATCGGCTGCGGGAATCCCGTTATTTCCCCTTTTGCGCACGGCTCGATCGGGTCCAAGGTCCAAACATGTCCCGTTAGTTCACGGTGCGTCCTCTTTGTGCCTGTCCAAAGCCCGCACTGTTACCGTATGACCTCTATGCCCTTGGCGGGCTTGAGTCCAAGGTCCAGCGCGGAACCGTTAATTCACGGTCTCTCCGCTTTGCCGGGGTCCAAGGTCCATTATTTCCCGTTTGACCTGACCGCCCTTGACTCCTCTCGCATTTCAGCCGTCTTCGCTGTTGCTACGCCGATCTCCTGCACCCGGATTTGTGGGGAGTTTTAAGACTCCTCACAATATTAAACAAGAGAGAACACTATAGTCGAGTTCCCCGACTATCTGATACCCGTTACTCAGCTATTGGAAGTGCGAAGGAGAGTCTTCCACACTGACTGTTTTTGGCGGTTTGGGGGCGTTAGAGTGGGCGTGGCAAAAAGTTTTTTGGCAAATCGATAGAAATTTACAAGACTAATACAAAAATGAAAAAATATCAAAACATTTTTTAAAAGTGTGGGCGTGGCAGCTTTGGGCGGTTTGTGGGCGTTAGAGTGGGCGTGGCAAAAAATTTTTAACAAATCGATACAAATTTACAAGACCAATACAGAAATGAAAAAATATTTAAACATGGACGTGGCAGCTTTGTGCGGTTTGTGGGCGTTATGTCCCTGGAGTCCGTATGCTTAATCTCAACTTTCTAGCTTTTGAAGTTCCTGAGATCTCGACGTTCATACGGACAGACGGACGGACAGACGGACAGACGGACGGACAGACGGACATGGCCAGATCGACATGACTATTGATCCTGATCAAGAATATATATACTTTATATGGTCGGAAACGCTTCCTTCTGCCTTTTACATACTTTTCAACGAATCTAGTATATCCTTTTACTCTACGAGTAACGGGTATAACTTCAACGTTGGCGAATTAGACTTAGTGAATAGAATTTCAAAATCAAATATTTAGAAGGTAAACTTAATCATGTAGCAGACGTTTTATCTCGCGTCAAAACTGAAGAAAACATGGAAGGCGAAGAAGAAAATATTTCAACAGCAGCAACAATACACAGTTCATCAGAAAACAATGAAACCTACATTGAAATTACAGAAAAACCCATAAACTATTTTGCAAGACAAATTGAATTTATAAAAGATACCGTAGACCAAGTAGAGACAACGAAATACTTTTCCAAAATAAAACTGACCATCAAATACACTGACATGACCCTGGCAAAGGCAAAAGATATCCTTATTAAATACTTCTTAAATAATAACAGTGTTATTTACGTGGAAAACGATAAAGACTTTTTAGTTTTTTAAAAAGCATATCGAGAAACGATTAACCCACATAGTAACGTGAAAATTTTGAAAAGTATCATAATGTTAAAAGACATAAAATCTTATACTGAATTTAAAGAATTCATTGTTGCTCAACATTCTAAATTGTTACACCCTGGTATTGAAAAATGATACGAATATTTAAAGAAACTCACTATTTTCCCGATTATAATAAATTAATTTAAAACATTATCAATGATTGTGAAATTTGTAACCTTGCAAAGACAGAACATAGACCAACAAAACTAGTTTTCGAAATAACTCCAGGGACAAATTCCCCACGCGAAATTTATGTTATTGACTTTTATGCTATTGATCTTGTATAGACGTATATTCAAAATTTGCTTCACTTATAAAAAAAAACAGTAGCTATTGGTTAGAGGCAAAACGAGCCCTTACTACAGTTTTTAACGACATGGGAAAACCACAAAAAATTAAAGCAGACAAAGTCTCCGCGTTTATAAGCACTTCTTTAAAAATTTGGCTAAACAACGAAGACATACAAATAGATATTACCACAAGTAAAACAGGAATAGCACACATAGAACGCCTTCATAAAACCATAAATGAAAAGATCAGAATTATTAATACTGAAAACAATAGAGAAAATAAAGAAACACAAATGGAAACAATTTTATACATATACAACCACAAGACTAAACATAACACAACCGGACAGATACCGGCTAACATCCTTAGTAGAGTAGACACACCTACTTATGATACCCAGATGATTAAAGAAATTAAAATCAATAATCTAAATAAAAAACGACAGGCTTTCGAAATCGACACAAAATTTAGACAAGCACCCTTAACGCCTGCAAAATCAAAGAATTCCTTTAGAAAAACAGGCAGAATAGAACAATTAGACGAAAAACATTATAACGAAAATAATAGAGGTCAAAACGTTATTCATTAAAAAAGCAAATTTAAAAAGAAAACGAAAGGTAATGACAGCAAATACTTGCAGCAAACCGACACCTCCCAATCGTCGGATAATCACCATAATAACTTGTTCTGCAACACAAACTACAGCAGGAACAATCGAAATCAACCCAATAGAAAACAATCAAGGATTTATCTTGTTTGAATCTGGAACAATACAAATCCCCATCACCTTTATGCACCACTGTCTTACAATAAATATTACAGAAGTTGAAGAAACATTTAATAGTATAATTAAACAATGTCCAGAATTTAAAAATGTCACACAAATTAAATATTTAACCGAGAAAATGGAAAGAGAAATGAATGGCATACGCATCTCAAAACGAAACAAACGAGGACTGGTTAACTTTGTAGGTTCCACACTAAAATATCTTTTCGGCACACTAGACGAAGACGACAGGCAACATATTGAAGAACAATTTTCGACTCTATCACAAGACACAGTACAGATCAACACTCTTAACCACGTTATTGACAGTCTCAATAATGGCATAGAAATAATTAACAAACAGTCCAATTCTTTGAAAAAAGAACAAAAAATTAAATTATTAATATTTAACATTGAACATTTTACCGAATATATCGAGGACATTGAAATGGGTTCACAACTAACACGACTAGGAATATTTAATCCTAAACTACTAAAACATGACAACATGACATTCTACTTAACTTATTTGCTACCACAGGAAGAGTAGAATTTGAGATTCAGGGAGCAATACTGTGGTGAAGAGCGAGAGAGAGAGGGAGCGGAGAGCGGGTGACAGTCCTCGCCCCGTAACCTGGACACTTATTATAAACATTCGCCGAGCTAAGAACTTCAACTATTCCTTGTATTACCACATAAATACGTATTAAAAATCAATACACTATAAATATATATAGTGACATATTCACTCTTCATATAAAAAAGCTAAAGCCGATCTTTTGGAAAGCCTCATAAATAACATTCTCCCAAGATACGAACCGCTTAACGGTAACGAGCTTAACGATCCGATGAGCTTGAGATATAAAGCTAAGTAGAACTTAAAAAGCTTATGTTAATCCTCTGTAAAAGGTTTGCTGGGCCGGAAGAATACATTTGTAAATTAAGTTCATAACTGACCTCTGGTGAAAATATATCAAATAAATATCATAAAAGGAAAATATATATTTTTTTCATAAAATCAATCACCAAGAAAGTTTATTGGCGCAGTCGGTAGGATACCGAAAAAAGTCCTGACAATCTAGTGAAGAGAGGAAACTTGTACGACCAAGTAACCTTTTCTGATTGTACCCGCGAATTGGCCCCAACAAAGTGATTTCGGTTCGTTTAAAGTGACTAAAATCTGTATCCGCACAAGAGCCTGTGAGATCGGAGTTAATTTAAAGACCTAATTTTGTGGACCGCTTCGTGAAGTGAGACCTCCACTAAGGTGTAATACAATTAAAAAGCGCACAGTGCAGTTCACTAAGACATTAGTCTCGACATACTGTAGCAGTCTGTGAACAAAAGCAGTATCCCACTAAAATCAAAAGTGCGACCGCTACTATTGTATAAAACAACAAAAAGTTAAAACAGTGCAGTTCACTTAAGGCATAAGTCTCGACATACTGTATCAGTCTGTGAACAAGAACAGAAAATAACTTATAAATAAAACTAAAATGGCGTTAACAGCGGAAAATCTGTCTCAATTACTTCGGCAAATACGCCAACTACCGCAATTCTGTGGAGACCCATCAAATCTCAGCTCGTTGAACTTATACCGTTCGACCGACGCTCGACAGAAGGTGGTCATATATGGAGCCATCGAACTTCAAGTTGTCGGAGATGCGGAAAAGGTTACCCAATTTGGAATGCACAACGATTGGACAACTTTGAGAGACGCTCTAGTCACGGAATTCAAGAATCAGACGCCCCTGGAGGAACTACTAGGAAGATTGTATCGCACTCCTTTTAAGGATAATTATTCTGTGAACAATTAGAAGATAAGTCAACTGTAATTATAAATAAGTTAGCATTAGAGAATGACCGAAATAATATAGCTGTTCATACACAAGCAATGGCAACTACTATAAAAAATACAATTCAACGCTCACTCCCCGATAGGTTGTTTATGACCTTAGCGAGGTATGACATTTCAACCGTTCCAAAATTAAGACAAACCGCCCAACAAGAAGGTCTATACGAAGACCCAATTTCCAAAACATGCGATAATCAACCAAGACTTAACTCAAATTCACCTAACACCTATAAACATACTAACATTAATCAAATCAAAAACACTCTCCCCAACCAACGATTTATTCTATATTCCAATAAAAAATCCCACACAGACCCAAAACACTAACGTAAACAAACAAACCCCTTTTAGACAAATTCCTCCGACCAGACAGCAACAACTTAATCAGTACAGAAATTTATACAACGGATTCATAACAGACTTACTTCATGACCGTCAAAATGACACCCGAAACTACTATTAGCCCCCCCAACAACCAAGAGCGTTTTAGAGAAAGCAGCGAACAATCGCGTATGCAGACAAACGAAAATTTATAACAGCACGAATTAGCTTACGACAACGAAACTGAACACTACATTAATAACGACGAACAGTTCCACGAAGATCAATTACAGAATATTCAGATAGGCAAATAACTGTCCGAAGTATGACAGGATATTCTAAATTAAATAAATATGTAGAACTTAAAGCCAATAATCTTTTCTAACAAACACAAAAATTCTATATTTATTCATTTTCACCTTATTATGACATTCGGTTAGGTAGAAAAATACTAATGGAGAATAACGGTTATATAGACTACTCTCGGAGGGAAACAATAATTTACGAAAGAATATTTATTCACAAAGAATTTGATCCATGTGGTGGGAACTCTTCAAAAAACTTCAATGCACTCTTACAAGAAAATAACTTTACATCAGAAATAAATTATGCCATGGACAACAACATAGACTCAGAACACACGTACTGACTAAACCATTTAAATAGTGACGAAAAATTCAGACTTACATATTTATTATTCAATATTGCAAAAATGAAAATCTTACATTTACAAGTATAATACTTCATGATACAAAAACCGCTCACGAAAACCCAGTTTACAAAAGACCATACTCGTATCCGTTTGCCTACGAAGCAGAAGTAAATAAGCAAATTCAGGAAATGTTAAAACAAGGTATTATACGCGAAAGCGACTCCCCTTACTGCAGTCCATTATGGATTGTCCCCCAAAGAAGTATTTCCCGTGTTATCGCAAGATAATAAACCAGTAAGCTTTGCAAGCAGAACATTAAATGATCATGAACAAAATTATAGCACTATTGAAAAAGAACTACCAGCAATCGTTTGGGCAACCAAATATTTCCGCCCATATCTTTATGGAGTCCCCTTTGAGATTTTGAGCGATCACAAACCCCTTGTTTGGCTAAGTAATATTAAACAAGAGAGAACGCTTTAGTCGAGTTCCCCGACTATCTGATACCCGTTACTCAGCTATTGGAAGTGCGAAGGAGAGTCTTCCACACTGACTGTTTTTGGCGGTTTGGGGGCGTTAGAGTGGGCGTGCCAAAAAGTTTTTTAACAAATCGATAGAAATTTACAAGACCAATACAGAAATGAAAAAAAATTCAAACATTTTTCAAAAGTGTGGACGTGGCATTAGAGCATATGGCAACATGATTCGACAAACTTGCGCTGCGTCTATGTCCCTGGAGTCCGTATGCTTAATCTCAACTTTCTTGCTATTGTAGTTCCTGAGATCTCGACGTTCATACGGACAGACAGACGGACGGACAGACGGACATGGCCAAATCGACTCGGCTATTGATCCTGATCAAGAATATATATACCTTACATGGTCGGAAACGCTTCCTTCTGCCTTTTACATACTTTTCAACGAATCTAGTATACCCTTTTACTCTACGAGTAACGGGTATAAAAACCTAACATAAAACTACAACGTTGGCGAATTAGACAGTGAATATAATTTCAAAATCAAATATTTAGAAGGTAAACTTAATCATGTAGCAGACGCTTTATCTCGCGTCAAAATTGAAGAAAACATGGAAGGCGAAGAAGAAAATATTTCAACAGCAGCAACAATACACAGTTCATCAAAAAGCAACGAAACTTACATCTTGTTTGAATCTGGAACAATACAAATCCCCATCACCTTTATGCATCACTGTCTCACAATAAATATTACAGAAGTTGAAGAAACATTTAATAGTATAATTAAACAATGTCAAGAATTTAAAAATGTCACATAAATTAAATATTTAACCGAGAAAATAGAATAAGAGAAATGAATGGCATACGCATCTCAAAACGAAACAAACGAGGACTGGTTAACTTAGTAGGTTCCACATTAAAATATCGGCACACTAGACGAAGACGACAGACAACATATTGAACAACAAATTTCGACTCTATCACAAGACACAGTACAGATCAGCACTGTTAACCACGTTATTAACAGTCTCAATGGCATAGAAATAATTAACAACCAGTCCAATTCTTTGAAAAAAGAACAAAAAATTAAATTATTAATCTGATAAACATAAAAACTTCCGCTTGGTATAACGTACCTACTAATGAAATATTCCTAATGTCCTTTCATAATTGCACCTTACCCCGACAATAATGGCCAAATTATTATGGAAAATATTGAAGGCAAATTCTACTCACATGACAACTATGTTCTAAATACACTAACAAAGAATATTGTCAAAGACCATTGCATAGCTAACATATTAAAGCACGAAACACCATATTGTGGTTTTTTTAAAAAATATCGTAAACAATCCAATATTCAATACACTATACCAAATATTCTTATAACCTGGAATATGACAAAAGAAAAACTTTATCACAAATGTAACGGTCAAAAATTTATATTGAAAATAACAAAATTATAAAAATATCTAACTGCACAGCAGAATTAAAAGAAATTACAATATCTAATAGTATTCAACAATACACAAATGTAATATTTACCGAACACAATGTAACAAAAATTTTGTTAAACAATAAGAGTAACACAATTTACAGAAACATACTAATAATCTTCATATCACATATTTTACTTTTATATGAAATGTAAAACAGCGCCACACAAAATTATTATCTCTTACCTAAAACCAAGTAAAACCACTAACAAAAATATCGATAAAGAAACAAAATCAAAAACAGAAATAGATGAAATTGAAAATCCAGTACCACATTTATATCCAGAAATAATCGCTTGAGGACAAGCTAATATAAAAAAGGTAAAGCCGATCTTTTGGAAAGCTTCACTCTTCAAAAGACTCATAAATAACATTCTCCCAAGATACGAACCGCTTAACGGTAACGAGCTTAACGATCCGTTAAGCTTGACATATAAAGCTAAGTAGAACTTAAAATCCTCTGTAAAAGGTTTGCTGGGCCGAAAGAATACATTTGTAAACAAGAGAGAACGCTATAGTCGAGTTCCCCGACTATCTGATACCCGTTACTCAGCTAGTGGAAGGGAGAAGGAGAGTCTTAAACACAGTTTTTGGCGGTTTGTAGGCGTTATAGTGGGCGTGGCAGAACGTTTTTATGGCAAATCGATAGAAATTTACAAGACCAATATAAAAATGAAAAAATATCAAAACATTTTTCAAAAGTGTGGGCGTATCAGCTTTGGGCGGTTTGAGGGCGTTAGAGTGGGCGTGGCAAAAAGTTTTTTGGTAAATCGATAGAAAATTACAAGACTAATACAAAAATGAAAAAATTTAAAAACATATTTCAAAAGTGTGGGCGTGGCAGTTTTGGGCGTTTTGTGGGCGTTAGAGTGGGCGTGGCAACATGAATCGAAAAACTTGCTCTGCGTCTATGTCCCTGGAGTCTGTATACTTAATTTCAACTTTCTAGCTTTTGTAGTTCCTGAGATCTCGACGTTCATACGGACAGACGGACAGACAGACGGACGGACGGACAGACGGACATGGCCAGATCGACTCGGCTACTGATCCTGATCAAGAATATATATACTTTATATGGTCGGAAACGCTTCCTTCTGCCTGTTACATACTTTTCAACGAATCTAGTATACCCCGTTTACTCTACGAGTAACGGGTATAATTAGTTCATAACTGACCTCTGGTGAAAACATATCAAATAAAGATTATAAAAGGAAAATATATTTTTTTTTCATTAAATCAATCACCCAAAAAGTTTATTATATCTACATTTGGGGGCTCAGCCTTGCCTAACCGTGAAGGATTGTGCGTGATCAAAAGGCTGAAAGTGCTGATAAGCAGTTAAATATGCCGAAACTATAAAAGAATATGAGAAGAGGAAATACTCCAAAAAAAGCCAAGTGCAACGGGAAAAGCCGCTCAGAAACCAGCAGTGCAACAGGGACAGAACATTGAAGCGAAACCTGTAGCTGTGCAAAAGTCGTTGAAGCCGTCGAAACCAGCAGGGCAAGAGGGACCACAATAGAACACACGATCTGCGACTGGGAAAAAATGAAGTATATGTCGGAAGCAGAAAAACAAAAGGAAGACGAAGAATTGGCGATGGAACAACAAGTTTGGCAAAACAGTAGAAATCTCGAGGAAATTGTGAAGTTGCTGAGCAGTTGCAGATGCCTACGTTCTGGATGAAAAGCAGCGATATCTACAAGCAAGCAGTAAAATTACCAAAGCAGCAGCCTTATATTTAAATACAGTCTTAGTCGGCTCATACGAGGAGCTGAAAAGTGTACTAATCGCTGAACTCAAACGTACGTACGCCAGCGCTGATGTACATAAGAAGCTGGGCGAGAGAAAGAAACGAGAAGCCGAATCGTTTCATGAGTACGTTTTGCAGATGAGGAATACGTGCGGCTAGCTCAGTAGAGTTTGTGCGTTCGTCCCACCAAATTTATAGAATAACGTGATCACCCGGTTACCAGTAATAACACTCGCAGTTTCGTTCTTGGATCTTTATTTGTGCTTGGACTTACAAAGAAAATCTGATTATCCAGCCTTTGTGCTGGATAGATTGTCCACCGGCCTCGTTCCGCTGTCTCGCTGTCTTACGCAGACTCACGGCAGCTAACGGCTGTGATCCCCAAGGCCAACGCCTGTGGAACAGCAACACGTCAACCCCACGTCTGGTTCGGACTGGTGGCGCCGGTATCACGCCTGTTTGGATCGCACGGACACACCTAGGCGATCGCCTGGTTCAGGTTCGCGGTCTCCTACAGAGTTCTCCGGGTCTACACCACAATCCCTGCCGCTTATCCTGTGCCCTCCTTGGTTTGGCTTCGCCTGTTGGGCGCTTCTGGGCTACTCGTGCTTCGTCGTACTGGACCTCAGCTACCTGCATCTCCATTCGGAGACCTTCTCGTCCCGAACGTCTTGACGTAGCGATCTTGCTCCTTGTTGACCACCACGGCTGTAGCTCCTCCGCTGACCTCGTTCTAACTCTGTTGACTCGTACACTTCCAGCGTTCGGCCTGTTTATATAGGCCTCCTCTAACGGTTCATCCCTTTGGTCTCCAGTCTCCGGATCCAAAGTCCACGATTTTACCGTTGGCCCGGTCCAAAGTTCGATTTGTCCCGTTATTTGCCTTTGAGCCTGCTGACTCTCCAAACTCTCTTTTCAGTAAGTCAGTCTCCACCCTCTCTCTCTTCACTTCCCGAGTCTCCAAACTCTCTTCCTCTAGAGTCTCCAAACTCTCTTTCTCCAGCCCAGAGTCTCCAAACTCTCTTTCTCCGGGCTTCGCACTGCCGTTACTACGCTTTGCCTTGTTGCGTAACTGGCAACGGCAGGCCCTCCTCATGCAATCACCATCCGCATTTGTGCGGAGTTTCAACTCCTCACATCTCCCCCTTTTTTCGGGAAATGGAACACTGCGGAACACTCCTGGAACTAGTTGACGCTCCCAGCTCCATCTTGAGTTCCACAGCGCCGATCTCCTTCCAGTACGTTCCTCGTTCCTTTTTTCAAATTTGCCACCCATTCGAATTTCCGTGACGCTACTACGTCCAGCACTCTTCCTCCCGCATTCCGCGTTTTCGTCTTCTCGCCATCTGGTCACACTACTAGCCGTCGATCGATTGTTTCCGATAACTTTTGTTGGCGCGGCGTTGCCACTCGATGACCAAAGTGTTTCCATAGTGTGACCCGTCAAGTGCTGCTTTTTCCGATGTTTCTGCCCATCGATTGACACTATCGAGTGCCGATCGACCGCCTTGTGATCGAGGCGCCCCCTTCCCTAAGCACATGATGACAAGGCAAACTTCGTCAACAAGGAATTATTTTGCGGTAAGTTTTCTCTTTTTTTTTCATTTCTCTTACTTTCACCGGGAGCGTGGCTCTCTTTCTTCCAGCACCTCACCCCCCCGGGCCGCCCGCGATGATGTGGATGGACATTCTCTCTTCGCCACTCTTCAACCCACACGTGAGTACCCACACTCCCCCTGTGCTTTTCCTGGTTTGCTCGTGCTGACCCTTTTGTTTTCCTTTTAGGTTGCACCACCCTAGGATAAAACAGACGACGGACCGCCCCCCCGACGGCCGCTCGCTCTTCCGCCTTTGCCCTCTGGAGCTCTTGCCGCCACCTTTTCTCGGTCTCCTCCTTCCTCCTGGCTTGCAGCTCGTGCATGGCCGCCATCGCCGCCCGCTGCTGCATGCGAATGCGTGCCGCCTTGGCGCCTTCGTGCCGATCGCGGGGTTTTGACGGCCACCAGCCGGTCGGCCTCCAGCTTCCACATCTTCACGACGGCGACCGCCATCACTGCCGACGTCTCCCCGCTGCCTCTGGAGTTTCGCTTCGCCTCCTCGAAGACCGGCACGACCCCCGGAAGGATCCGGTCGTCTGCCGCGCTCCTGGCTCTCCTGAGTCTCCAGGTCCTCCTTTCTCCTGCGGGGTCCTCCTCCCACTCCAGCTCACTCTCGTCGGAGTTGACCTCTATCGTCCTCGGCACCTCGCCTTGGAGTTCGGGTGGTCCGCGGGTTAGGCAATCGCCTACCCCCCGACCGCCCTTGCCCACCAGCGGGCCCTTCGGAACTGCTCCTTCGTACGTGTGTTCATGGCGGTTGTCGAACTTTTTGTGTTTCGACCCCTCTGCCAACGCCTCCACCATACCTCGGTGTCGCGCCTCCTCTTTGGCGGTCACCGTTATGTCCCTCGGCGTTCTTGTGTCTTCCCACTCTCGACGCCTGACCTTACGTTACCGTTCCCTTGGGTTGTACCGTCTCTCCTCTTTTCTCGGGAACATTTTAAGCGGCCTTTCTACCGAACGGTTTTATTGCCTCCTCTGCCCTGAGCCGGATCGGATCCTCGCTCCCTGGTGGTGGGTCTGTTGACTCTTGCGAAAGGCAGAACAATTCCAGGCGGATAACGGTCGTTCTTTCGCCTTCCTTGCCGTCTGTCCCGCTTCGCTCGGTTTGTCCATGGGCGCAATATTCCGGTTCGCTCGTGGTCTGCCTCCGTTGACTCTCGCCTTGGCCTGACGCTATAACGATCGTCGGAATCTCTGTCTGCACCCGTTGACTCTCGCCTTGGCCTGACGCTGGAACGGTTGTCGTGTCTCATCCGCTCTCAGGTATTGCCGTCATTGTACATCCCGCTACTGGCGACCTTCCTTACCCTTGGCGGTGGTTGCTGAGGCAGGATTCTGGTTCGTTCGTGTTCCGCTTCCGTTGACTCTCGCCTAGGCCTGACGCTAGATCGGTTGTTGGATTCGCAATCTGCACCCGTTGACTCTCGCCGTGGCCTGACGCTAGAACGGTTGTCGAGCCTAGTCCGTTCTCAGGTGCTGTCTTCCTCAACTTTCCCGCCGTTCGTGACCTTACTCCTCCCTGGTGGTGGCTATTGAGGCAATACTCTGGTCCGCTCGCGGTCCGCATCCGTTGACTCTCGCCTTGGCCTGACGCTGTGATGGTTGTCGGACTCGCTGTCTGCATCCGTTGACTCTCGCCTTGGCCTGACGCTGTGATGGTTGTCGGACTCGCTGTCTGCATCCGTTGACTCTCGCCTTGGTCTGACGCTAGAACGGCTGCCGAACCCCGTCCGTTCTCAGGTGCTGTCGTTTTCTTGCATGCCTTCCCTGCTTTCTTCCGAGGGATCTGCATCCACGTTCTCGTCCTCATTCTCCTCTTGACCCTGCTGTTTTAGGTCGCTGACGTATACCGAGCGTTCCTCTTTACTCTTTAGGTGGCGAGTCTTACATATCACTGGCGATATGAAATCCACAATTTGGTCCGGCCCGTCGAACCTTGGAGCTAGTTTGGCCGCAAACCCTTCAGCCGCTTTTGACAAATGGTGCTCCTTGGCCCACACCACTTCACCAATCCTTGGCATCCACTGCCTTCTCCGCAGGTTGTAATGCCTTGCTTTGTCCTAGGGCACCCTCTCGAGGTTCCTCCGCACAATCTCGAAGACCTCTCTCATCTTCTCGGCGTTTCCTCCCGGTGACTCTGGGTGCCTTCCTGTACCTGGCGTTTCTCTGTCATAGAGTGCGTTCGGTAGCCTTGGCTCGCGGCCTTGTGTCAAAAATGCCGGTGAGTAGCCTGTGGAATCTGAAACACTGGAATTCACAGCCAGCATGATTTCGAGCCATCTTTCATCCCAATTCCTCTGGTTCTGTCCGGCAAACTGCTCTATCATTGTCTTCACAGTGCGGTTGGCTCTCTCCGTCGGATTCTCCTGCTGGGTATACGGCGCCGTAAACTGCTGCAAGCCGTAAAATCGTCTTCCGACTGCCTACATGACCGGCTGCTGGGGAATCGTGGTTTTCGCGCAAGACAGTTTCTCTCACCTGCCGCGGAACACATAGCTTCCAGGTCACTACATCTTCGTTCCCCGTTCTATGCGAAATATGCCTGTAAAGGGTGCTACCCTCCCACACGTAGTCTGGGAACTTTTGAGGCTGTGCTTTTATCTTTTCTCGCATTTCCTTGACCCAGCTGCACTCTGATTCGGCCTCCTTGTCCTGCGTTCTTCTCAGCATTTCGGGTTCTGCTAAGACCGACTCTGGCAGTGGCTGCCCCGACAACGCGTCTGCTACCACGTTCAACTGGCCTTACCTGTATGCTACCTCGAAGTCATACTGCTGCAGCTCCAACGCCCATCTGGCAATTCTTCCCGAAGGGCTTTCTATGCTGTTCAGCCACTTCAGCGCCGTATGATCCGTCACCACCTTAAAGTATTATCCCTCAAGGTACGGCCTTAGCTTCCGAATAGCCCACACAATTGCCAAGCACTCCTTCTCCGTTGTCGAGTAGTTCTTCTCGGCACCGTTTAGGGTCCGGCTGGAGTATGAAATGACCCTTTCGCCATCTTCTGTGTCCTGCGTGAGGATTGCCCCAATCCCGTAGTCACTGGCGTCCGTTTGCAGGATGAACGTTCTCCCGAAGTCGGGGCACGCCAAGACTGGGTCGGTATCCAATCTGGCTTTTACCTCTTTGAAGGCTTGCTGGTGGTCCTGTGACCATGTCCACTTGGTACCCTTGCGGAGGAGGTCGTTGAGTGGCCTTACGATGCGCGCGAAGTCAGGCACAAAACGTCGGTACCACGATGCGACTCCAAGGTATTTCCTCAGTTCTCGGACCGATGACGGTGGTTCTAACTAGGCTATCGCTGCTACCTTCTCTGGGTCCGTGCCTATCCCTTGGCTTGTGACGCGGTGCCCTAGGTACAGAAGTTCTTGTTTGAAGAACTGGCATTTTTCGGGGTTTATTTTCAGGTTCGCTTTCTTCAAGCGACTGAATACCTCCCTGAGGTTTCTCTTGTGTTCCTCTAGGGTCACGATGATGTCGTCTTGATACGCAAATGCATGCGGCGACATTTCCGGTCCAATCACCTGATCCAGGGCCCGTTGAAATGTGGTCGACGCGGAGTGTAACGCAAATGGTATCGCTTTCCATTGGAACAGCCCTTTCCCTGGGACCGTAAAGGCCGTGAAGCCCCGGCTTGATTCTTCCAGTGGTATTTACCAATACCCATCCTTTAGGTCCAGGCTGCTTATAAATCGCGCCTCCCTTAGTTGATCGAGGATGTAGTTTATCCGTGGCATCGGGTAGGCATCCTTTATGGATTTCGCGTTTATCTGCCTGAAGTCCACGCATAGTCTCCATTTTCCCGTTTTCTTCTTCACCATGACTATGGGTGAGCTGTACGGGCTCCTTGAATACTCTATCATCCCCATCTCCAGCAGTTCGTCCACATTCGCGTTGATCTCCCCTTGAATCTCTGCTTAATTGGTTTATCGTCCTTCATGGTTATCGTGTGCTCGGCTATACTCGATGTTCCGGTCATGGCTTGAAACTTCGCGAGCTCTGTTTCCAGGAATTTGTTCACGTCGTCCTCTTCGCCGTCCTTTTGGACTAATGCGACCGACAACTTCTCCTCGAGCCACCCGTTGTGTCTGCCTCTGGCCGGTATTCGCATTTCATGCCCGGCGCACTTGATCTCGGCCCCGACTTGCGTGAGGAAATTCCACCCCAGCACCAACGCATCCACTATCCTTGGTAATATTAGCAGGCTCATGACGAGTCGCCTGTTGCCGAACTCCACTCCTATTTCGAGCTTTGCGTTGATTTCGCCACACCTTCCATCTGCCAACCTAACCTGCCGTCGTATCCTTGTAATCGCTCCATGGGCAGCCAGCTTGTCCGCCAGCTCTTCACTTATGAAGCTTGCTGTTGCCCCGGTGTCGATCGTGGCCTTGTACGTGTCCCCACCGATCGTTACCGCTGCGGACAACTGCTGCTCCTCCGCGATTAGTTTTCCGGTTAGGCGGCATCTTGCGACCCCGGCTCGTCTCTCTGCGGCTGGGATCGCTGGCCATTTCCCGCAGCATTCTGTGCTTCGGACTCCTATTTTCCCGCACATCCAGCAGAACAGCAGCCTCTGTTTTCGGCAGCCTCTTGCCCAATGGTCGTGTCCGCCGGACCTGCGACACGCTTCCTGTGGATTGGCAATATGGGTTGGGTTCTGACCCGGGTTGCCCTCTGACGTTGTTCCAGTGTGTCTCTGTGTGGTGACTGGCGGCCTCCATAGGGTCGTGTTTTGTCGCCTGGCCTGGACCGGGGTATATTGCGCCCACTGTTCCCGGGTATGAGTGCCTGGATCTCCTGAGTCCTCACACCTTCTGCACGTGACGTGTGTTGCGGCCGGGGCTTTGTTGCGGCTGTATTTGTGCTCTTCCGCAAATGCCTCCCGTTCCCTGTGCAGTTCCTCGTATTCATCTGCCAGGATCATGAGAGCCTCTAGGTCGTCCACGTGGTAGGATCTCAACGCTATTCGGAGGTCTGGCGTGCAGTTCTCCTTGATGAGCTCCAGCGTTTCTTTCTTCCCATACCCAAGGGGTCTTATCAGGGTCTGCATCTCGACCATGTAGTCCTTGAATGCCTCCCTGAACCCTTGCTTCCTTTGTCTCGCATTGTCCGCGAGCTTCGTGAAGTATCCCCTGGGCATGAAGTACGTCTGGAAACAGTCAATGAACTCGGCCCAAGTCCTCCAGTGCTTGTTGTTGGATATGTACCATTTCAGAGCCTTTCCCTGCATTAATTCCGGCATGGCTCGGGGAATCATGTTCAGGTCCAAACCGTACGTGTTTGCAGACCACTCCACCTGCTCCAGGAATTCGAGAGGCTTTTCTTCTCTGTCAAAAAGAAAAGACCATTCTCTAACTTGCTTCGCCACTTTTGCGTAGTCCGGCTGGCTGGGCCTGGGTCTTTCTGTACTTGGCCTCCTTTCCCTGCTCGTCTCCCTCCGTTGACCTTCCCGCTGCATTTCCTCCATGCTCAGACTTGCGATGAGGTCTTCGCCCTCGGGGTTTGTCACCTTTACGCTTGGACCTGGTCTGTCTGGATATGCCGCCTCCAATTCTGTCCAGACTGCTGTGAGCTGTGGGTCGTTTTCCGTCTCAGCGTAGTACTCCGCTACGGCCTTTCGCATGTCCTCTGTCCTTCCCGACAGCGATATTCGCAACCTCTGTGCGACATATGCGAAGTCTTCCTTTTTAAGACGGTAGATCCCACTTCTACCCATACTGCTTAATTTGTGTCTACTGCCGGGATAATCACGTTATTTGGGCGCCAGATGTAACGAACTGATTTTGTTTGTCTGCTCGCTACGGAATACGTGCGGCTAGCTCAGTAGAGTTTGTGCGTTCGTCCCACCAAATTTATAGAATAACGTGATCACCCGGTTACCAGTAATAACACTCGCAGTTTCGTTCTTGGATCTTTATTTGTGCTTGGACTTACAAAGCAAATCTGATTATCCGGCCTTTGTGCTGGATGGATTGTCCACCGGCCTCGTTCCGCTGTCTCGCTGTCTTACGCAGACTCACGGCAGCTAACGGCTGTGATCCCCAAGGCCAACGCCTGTGGAACAGCAACACGTCAACCCCACGTCTGGTTCGGACTGGTGGCGCCGGTATCACGCCTGTTTGGATCGCACGGACACACCTAGGCGATCGCCTGGTTCAGGTTCGCGGTCTCCTACAGAGTTCTCCGGGTCTACACCACAATCCCTGCCGCTTATCCTGTGCCCTCCTTGGTTTGGCTTCGCCTGTTGGGCGCTTCTGGGCTACTCGTGCTTCGTCGTACTAGACCTCAGCTACCTGCATCTCCATTCGGAGACCTTCTCGTCCCGAACGTCTTGACGTAGCGATCTTGCTCCTTGTTGACCACCACGGCTGTAGCTCCTCCGCTGACCTCGTTCTAACTCTGTTGACTCGTACACTTCCAGCGTTCGGCCTGTTTATATAGGCCTCCTCTAACGGTTCATCCCTTTGGTCTCCAGTCTCCGGATCCAAAGTCCACGATTTTACCGTTGGCCCGGTCCAAAGTTCGATTTGTCCCGTTATTTGCCTTTGAGCCTGCTGACTCTCCAAACTCTCTTTTCAGTAAGTCAGTCTCCACCCTCTCTCTCTTCACTTCCCGAGTCTCCAAACTCTCTTCCTCTAGAGTCTCCAAACTCTCTTTCTCCAGCCCAGAGTCTTCAAACTCTCTTTCTCCGGGCTTCGCACTGCCGTTACTACGCTTTGCCTTGTTGCGTAACTGGCAACGGCAGGCCCTCCTCATGCAATCACCATCCGCATTTGTGCGGAGTTTCAACTCCTCACATCTCCCCCTTTTTTCGGGAAATGGAACACTGCGGAACACTCCTGGAACTAGTTGACGCTCCCAGCTCCATCTTGAGTTCCACAGCGCCGACCTCCTTCCAGTACGTTCCTCGTTCCTTTTTTTCAAAATTTGCCACCCATTCGAATTTCCGTGACGCTACTACGTCCAGCACTCTTCCTCCCGCATTCCGCGTTTTCGTCTTCTCACCATCTGGTCACACTACTAGCCGTCGATCGATTGTTTCCGATAACTTTTGTTGGCGCGGCGTTGCCACTCGATGACCATAGTGTTTCCATAGTGTGACCCGTCAAGTGCTGCTTTTTCCGATGTTTCTGCCCATCGATTGACACTATCGAGTGCCGATCGACCGCCTTGTGATCGAGGCGCCCCCTTCCCTAAGCACATGATGACAAGGCAAACTTCGTCAACAAGGAATTATTTTGCGGTAAGTTTTCTCTTTTTTTTTCATTTCTCTTACTTTCACCGGGAGCGTGGCTCTCTTTCTTCCAGCACCTCACCCCCCCGGGCCGCCCGCGATGATGTGGATGGACATTCTCTCTTCGCCACTCTTCAACCCACACGTGAGTACCCACACTCCCCCTGTGCTTTTCCTGGTTTGCTCGTGCTGACCCTTTTGTTTTCCTTTTAGGTTGCACCACCCTAGGATAAAACAGACGACGGACCGCCCCCCCGACGGCCGCTCGCTCTTCCGCCTTTGCCCTCTGGAGCTCTTGCCGCCACCTTTTCTCGGTCTCCTCCTTCCTCCTGGCTTGCAGCTCGTGCATGGCCGCCATCGCCGCCCGCTGCTGCATGCGAATGCGTGCCGCCTTGGCGCCTTCGTGCCGATCGCGGGGTTTTGACGGCCACCAGCCGGTCGGCCTCCAGCTTCCACATCTTCACGACGGCGACCGCCATCACTGCCGACGTCTCCCCGCTGCCTCTGGAGTTTCGCTTCGCCTCCTCGAAGACCGGCACGACCCCCGGAAGGATCCGGTCGTCTGCCGCGCTCCTGGCTCTCCTGAGTCTCCAGGTCCTCCTTTCTCCTGCGGGGTCCTCCTCCCACTCCAGCTCACTCTCGTCGGAGTTGACCTCTATCGTCCTCGGCACCTCGCCTTGGAGTTCGGGTGGTCCGCGGGTTAGGCAATCGCCTACCCCCCGACCGCCCTTGCCCACCAGCGGGCCCTTCGGAACTGCTCCTTCGTACGTGTGTTCATGGCGGTTGTCGAACTTTTTGTGTTTCGACCCCTCTGCCAACGCCTCCACCATACCTCGGTGTCGCGCCTCCTCTTTGGCGGTCACCGTTATGTCCCTCGGCGTTCTTGTGTCTTCCCACTCTCGACGCCTGACCTTACGTTACCGTTCCCTTGGGTTGTACCGTCTCTCCTCTTTTCTCGGGAACATTTTAAGCGGCCTTCCTACCGAACGGTTTTATTGCCTCCTCTGCCCTGAGCCGGATCGGATCCTCGCTCCCTGGTGGTGGGTCTGTTGACTCTTGCGAAAGGCAGAACAATTCCAGGCGGATAACGGTCGTTCTTTCGCCTTCCTTGCCGTCTGTCCCGCTTCGCTCGGTTTGTCCATGGGCGCAATATTCCGGTTCGCTCGTGGTCTGCCTCCGTTGACTCTCGCCTTGGCCTGACGCTATAACGATCGTCGGAATCTCTGTCTGCACCCGTTGACTCTCGCCTTGGCCTGACGCTGGAACGGTTGTCGGGTCTCATCCGCTCTCAGGTATTGCCGTCATTGTACATCCCGCTACTGGCGACCTTCCTTACCCTTGGCGGTGGTTGCTGAGGCAGGATTCTGGTTCGTTCGTGTTCCGCTTCCGTTGACTCTCGCCTAGGCCTGACGCTAGATCGGTTGTTGGATTCGCAATCTGCACCCGTTGACTCTCGCCGTGGCCTGACGCTAGAACGGTTGTCGAGCCTAGTCCGTTCTCAGGTGCTGTCTTCCTCAACTTTCCCGCCGTTCGTGACCTTACTCCTCCCTGGTGGTGGCTATTGAGGCAATACTCTGGTCCGCTCGCGGTCCGCATCCGTTGACTCTCGCCTTGGCCTGACGCTGTGATGGTTGTCGGACTCGCTGTCTGCATCCGTTGACTCTCGCCTTGGCCTGACGCTGTGATGGTTGTCGGACTCGCTGTCTGCATCCGTTGACTCTCGCCTTGGTCTGACGCTAGAACGGCTGCCGAACCCCGTCCGTTCTCAGGTGCTGTCGTTTTCTTGCATGCCTTCCCTGCTTTCTTCCGAGGGATCTGCATCCACGTTCTCGTCCTCATTCTCCTCTTGACCCTGCTGTTTTAGGTCGCTGACGTATACCGAGCGTTCCTCTTTACTCTTTAGGTGGCGAGTCTTACATATCACTGGCGATATGAAATCCACAATTTGGTCCGGCCCGTCGAACCTTGGAGCTAGTTTGGCCGCAAACCCTTCAGCCGCTTTTGACAAATGGTGCTCCTTGGCCCACACCACTTCACCAATCCTTGGCATCCACTGCCTTCTCCGCAGGTTGTAATGCCTTGCTTTGTCCTAGGGCACCCTCTCGAGGTTCCTCCGCAC
The DNA here is from genome assembly GCF_016746245.2 of Drosophila santomea. Taxonomy (NCBI): domain Eukaryota; kingdom Metazoa; phylum Arthropoda; class Insecta; order Diptera; family Drosophilidae; genus Drosophila; species Drosophila santomea. The sequence goes on from NW_025319016.1 coordinate 193,488, forward strand.
AATCTCGAAGACCTCTCTCATCTTCTCGGCGTTTCCTCCCGGTGACTCTGGGTGCCTTCCTGTACCTGGCGTTTCTCTGTCATAGAGTGCGTTCGGTAGCCTTGGCTCGCGGCCTTGTGTCAAAAATGCCGGTGAGTAGCCTGTGGAATCTGAAACACTGGAATTCACAGCCAGCATGATTTCGAGCCATCTTTCATCCCAATTCCTCTGGTTCTGTCCGGCAAACTGCTCTATCATTGTCTTCACAGTGCGGTTGGCTCTCTCCGTCGGATTCTCCTGCTGGGTATACGGCGCCGTAAACTGCTGCAAGCCGTAAAATCGTCTTCCGACTGCCTACATGACCGGCTGCTGGGGAATCGTGGTTTTCGCGCAAGACAGTTTCTCTCACCTGCCGCGGAACACATAGCTTCCAGGTCACTACATCTTCGTTCCCCGTTCTATGCGAAATATGCCTGTAAAGGGTGCTACCCTCCCACACGTAGTCTGGGAACTTTTGAGGCTGTGCTTTTATCTTTTCTCGCATTTCCTTGATCCAGCTGCACTCTGATTCGGCCTCCTTGTCCTGCGTTCTTCTCAGCATTTCGGGTTCTGCTAAGACCGACTCTGGCAGTGGCTGCCCCGACAACGCGTCTGCTACCACGTTCAACTGGCCTTACCTGTATGCTACCTCGAAGTCATACTGCTGCAGCTCCAACGCCCATCTGGCAATTCTTCCCGAAGGGCTTTCTATGCTGTTCAGCCACTTCAGCGCCGTATGATCCGTCACCACCTTAAAGTATTATCCCTCAAGGTACGGCCTTAGCTTCCGAATAGCCCACACAATTGCCAAGCACTCCTTCTCCGTTGTCGAGTAGTTCTTCTCGGCACCGTTTAGGGTCCGGCTGGAGTATGAAATGACCCTTTCGCCATCTTCTGTGTCCTGCGTGAGGATTGCCCCAATCCCGTAGTCACTGGCGTCCGTTTGCAGGATGAACGTTCTCCCGAAGTCGGGGCACGCCAAGACTGGGTCGGTATCCAATCTGGCTTTTACCTCTTTGAAGGCTTGCTGGTGGTCCTGTGACCATGTCCACTTGGTACCCTTGCGGAGGAGGTCGTTGAGTGGCCTTACGATGCGCGCGAAGTCAGGCACGAAACGTCGGTACCACGATGCGACTCCAAGGTATTTCCTCAGTTCTCGGACCGATGACGGTGGTTCTAGCTAGGCTATCGCTGCTACCTTCTCTGGGTCCGTGCCTATCCCTTGGCTTGTGACGCGGTGCCCTAGGTACAGAAGTTCTTGTTTGAAGAACTGGCATTTTTCGGGGTTTATTTTCAGGTTCGCTTTCTTCAAGCGACTGAATACCTCCCTGAGGTTTCTCTTGTGTTCCTCTAGGGTGCGGCCAATCACGATGATGTCGTCTTGATACGCAAATGCATGCGGCGACATTTCCGGTCCAATCACCTGATCCAGGGCCCGTTGAAATGTGGTCGACGCGGAGTGTAACGCAAATGGTATCGCTTTCCATTGGAACAGCCCTTTCCCTGGGACCGTAAAGGCCGTGAAGCCCCGGCTTGATTCTTCCAGTGGTATTTACCAATACCCATCCTTTAGGTCCAGGCTGCTTATAAATCGCGCCTCCCTTAGTTGATCGAGGATGTAGTTTATCCGTGGCATCGGGTAGGCATCCTTTATGGATTTCGCGTTTATCTGCCTGAAGTCCACGCATAGTCTCCATTTTCCCGTTTTCTTCTTCACCATGACTATGGGTGAGCTGTACGGGCTCCTTGAATACTCTATCATCCCCATCTCCAGCAGTTCGTCCACATTCGCGTTGATCTCCCCTTGAATCTCTGCTTAATTGGTTTATCGTCCTTCATGGTTATCGTGTGCTCGGCTATACTCGATGTTCCGGTCATGGCTTGAAACTTCGCGAGCTCTGTTTCCAGGAATTTGTTCACGTCGTCCTCTTCGCCGTCCTTTTGGACTAATGCGACCGACAACTTCTCCTCGAGCCACCCGTTGTGTCTGCCTCTGGCCGGTATTCGCATTTCATGCCCGGCGCACTTGATCTCGGCCCCGACTTGCGTGAGGAAATTCCACCCCAGCACCAACGCATCCACTATCTTTGGTAATATTAGCAGGCTCATGACGAGTCGCCTGTTGCCGAACTCCACTCCTATTTCGAGCTTTGCGTTGATTTCGCCACACCTTCCATCTGCCAACCTAACCTGCCGTCGTATCCTTGTAATCGCTCCATGGGCAGCCAGCTTGTCCGCCAGCTCTTCACTTATGAAGCTTGCTGTTGCCCCGGTGTCGATCGTGGCCTTGTACGTGTCCCCACCGATCGTTACCGCTGCGGACAACTGCTGCTCCTCCGCGATTAGTTTTCCGGTTAGGCGGCATCTTGCGACCCCGGCTCGTCTCTCTGCGGCTGGGATCGCTGGCCATTTCCCGCAGCATTCTGTGCTTCGGACTCCTATTTTCCCGCACATCCAGCAGAACAGCAGCCTCTGTTTTCGGCAGCCTCTTGCCCAATGGTCGTGTCCGCCGCACTTGCGACACGCTTCCTGTGGATTGGCAATATGGGTTGGGTTCTGACCCGGGTTGCCCTCTGACGTTGTTCCAGTGTGTTTCTGTGTGGTGACTGGCGGCCTCCATAGGGTCGTGTTTTGTCGCCTGGCCTGGACCGGGGTATATTGCGCCCACTGTTCCCGGGTATGAGTGCCTGGATCTCCTGAGTCCTCACACCTTCTGCACGTGACGTGTGTTGCGGCCGGGGCTTTGTTGCGGCTGTATTTGTGCTCTTCCGCAAATGCCTCCCGTTCCCTGTGCAGTTCCTCGTATTCATCTGCCAGGATCATGAGAGCCTCTAGGTCGTCCACGTATTAGGATCTCAACGCTATTCGGAGGTCTGGCGTGCAGTTCTCCTTGATGAGCTCCAGCGTTTCTTTCTTCCCATACCCAAGGGGTCTTATCAGGGTCTGCATCTCGACCATGTAGTCCTTGAATGCCTCCCTGAACCCTTGCTTCCTTTGTCTCGCATTGTCCGCGAGCTTCGTGAAGTATCCCCTGGGCATGAAGTACGTCTGGAAACAGTCAATGAACTCGGCCCAAGTCCTCCAGTGCTTGTTGTTGGATATGTACCATTTCAGAGCCTTTCCCTGCATTAATTCCGGCATGGCTCGGGGAATCATGTTCAGGTCCAAACCGTACGTGTTTGCAGACCACTCCACCTGCTCCAGGAATTCGAGAGGCTTTTCTTCTCTGTCAAAAAGAAAAGACCATTCTCTAACTTGCTTCGCCACTTTTGCGTAGTCCGGCTGGCTGGGCCTGGGTCTTTCTGTACTTGGCCTCCTTTCCCTGCTCGTCTCCCTCCGTTGACCTTCCCGCTGCATTTCCTCCATGCTCAGACTTGCGATGAGGTCTTCGCCCTCGGGGTTTGTCACCTTTACGCTTGGACCTGGTCTGTCTGGATATGCCGCCTCCAATTCTGTCCAGACTGCTGTGAGCTGTGGGTCGTTTTCCGTCTCAGCGTAGTACTCCGCTAGGGCCTTTCGCATGTCCTCTGTCCTTCCCGACAGCGATATTCGCAACCTCTGTGCGACATATGCGAAGTCTTCCTTTTTAAGACGGTAGATCCAACTTCTCACCCCCCCGGGCCGCCCGCGATGATGTGGATGGACATTCTCTCTTCGCCACTCTTCAACCCACACGTGAGTACCCACACTCCCCCTGTGCTTTTCCTGGTTTGCTCGTGCTGACCCTTTTGTTTTCCTTTTAGGTTGCACCACCCTAGGATAAAACAGACGACGGACCGCCCCCCCGACGGCCGCTCGCTCTTCCGCCTTTGCCCTCTGGAGCTCTTGCCGCCACCTTTTCTCGGCCTCCTCCTTCCTCCTGGCTTGCAGCTCGTGCATGGCCGCCATCGCCGCCCGCTGCTGCATGCGAATGCGTGCCGCCTTGGCGCCTTCGTGCCGATCGCGGGGTTTTGACGGCCACCAGCCGGTCGGCCTCCAGCTTCCACATCTTCACGACGGCGACCGCCATCACTGCCGACGTCTCCCCGCTGCCTCTGGAGTTTCGCTTCGCCTCCTCGAAGACCGGCACGACCCCCGGAAGGATCCGGTCGTCTGCCGCGCTCCTGGCTCTCCTGAGTCTCCAGGTCCTCCTTTCTCCTGCGGGGTCCTCCTCCCACTCCAGCTCACTCTCGTCGGAGTTGACCTCTATCGTCCTCGGCACCTCGCCTTGGAGTTCGGGTGGTCCGCGGGTTAGGCAATCGCCTACCCCCCGACCGCCCTTGCCCACCAGCGGGCCCTTCGGAACTGCTCCTTCGTACGTGTGTTCATGGCGGTTGTCGAACTTTTTGTGTTTCGACCCCTCTGCCAACGCCTCCACCATACCTCGGTGTCGCGCCTCCTCTTTGGCGGTCACCGTTATGTCCCTCGGCGTTCTTGTGTCTTCCCACTCTCGACGCCTGACCTTACGGTACCGTTCCCTTGGGTTGTACCGTCTCTCCTCTTTTCTCGGGAACATTTTAAGCGGCCTTCCTACCGAACGGTTTTATTGCCTCCTCTGCCCTGAGCCGGATCGGATTCTCGCTCCCTGGTGGTGGGTCTGTTGACTCTTGCGAAAGGCAGAACAATTCCAGGCGGATAACGGTCGTTCTTTCGCCTTCCTTGCCGTCTGTCCCGCTTCGCTCGGTTTGTCCATGGGCGCAATATTCCGGTTCGCTCGTGGTCTGCCTCCGTTGACTCTCGCCTTGGCCTGACGCTATAACGATCGTCGGAATCTCTGTCTGCACCCGTTGACTCTCGCCTTGGCCTGACGCTGGAACGGTTGTCGGGTCTCATCCGCTCTCAGGTATTGCCGTCATTGTACATCCCGCTACTGGCGACCTTCCTTACCCTTGGCGGTGGTTGCTGAGGCAGGATTCTGGTTCGTTCGTGTTCCGCTTCCGTTGACTCTCGCCTAGGCCTGACGCTAGATCGGTTGTTGGATTCGCAATCTGCACCCGTTGACTCTCGCCGTGGCCTGACGCTAGAACGGTTGTCGAGCCTAGTCCGTTCTCAGGTGCTGTCTTCCTCAACTTTCCCGCCGTTCGTGACCTTACTCCTCCCTGGTGGTGGCTATTGAGGCAATACTCTGGTCCGCTCGCGGTCCGCATCCGTTGACTCTCGCCTTGGCCTGACGCTGTGATGGTTGTCGGACTCGCTGTCTGCATCCGTTGACTCTCGCCTTGGCCTGACGCTGTGATGGTTGTCGGACTCGCTGTCTGCATCCGTTGACTCTCGCCTTGGTCTGACGCTAGAACGGCTGCCGAACCCCGTCCGTTCTCAGGTGCTGTCGTTTTCTTGCATGCCTTCCCTGCTTTCTTCCGAGGGATCTGCATCCACGTTCTCGTCCTCATTCTCCTCTTGACCCTGCTGTTTTAGGTCGCTGACGTATACCGAGCGTTCCTCTTTACTCTTTAGGTGGCGAGTCTTACATATCACTGGCGATATGAAATCCACAATTTGGTCCGGCCCGTCGAACCTTGGAGCTAGTTTGGCCGCAAACCCTTCAGCCGCTTTTGACAAATGGTGCTCCTTGGCCCACACCACTTCACCAATCCTTGGCATCCACTGCCTTCTCCGCAGGTTGTAATGCCTTGCTTTGTCCTAGGGCACCCTCTCGAGGTTCCTCCGCACAATCTCGAAGACCTCTCTCATCTTCTCGGCGTTTCCTCCCGGTGACTCTGGGTGCCTTCCTGTACCTGGCGTTTCTCTGTCATAGAGTGCGTTCGGTAGCCTTGGCTCGCGGCCTTGTGTCAAAAATGCCGGTGAGTAGCCTGTGGAATCTGAAACACTGGAATTCACAGCCAGCATGATTTCGAGCCATCTTTCATCCCAATTCCTCTGGTTCTGTCCGGCAAACTGCTCTATCATTGTCTTCACAGTGCGGTTGGCTCTCTCCGTCGGATTCTCCTGCTGGGTATACGGCGCCGTAAACTGCTGCAAGCCGTAAAATCGTCTTCCGACTGCCTACATGACCGGCTGCTGGGGAATCGTGGTTTTCGCGCAAGACAGTTTCTCTCACCTGCCGCGGAACACATAGCTTCCAGGTCACTACATCTTCGTTCCCCGTTCTATGCGAAATATGCCTGTAAAGGGTGCTACCCTCCCACACGTAGTCTGGGAACTTTTGAGGCTGTGCTTTTATCTTTTCTCGCATTTCCTTGACCCAGCTGCACTCTGATTCGGCCTCCTTGTCCTGCGTTCTTCTCAGCATTTCGGGTTCTGCTAAGACCGACTCTGGCAGTGGCTGCCCCGACAACGCGTCTGCTACCACGTTCAACTGGCCTTACCTGTATGCTACCTCGAAGTCATACTGCTGCAGCTCCAACGCCCATCTGGCAATTCTTCCCGAAGGGCTTTCTATGCTGTTCAGCCACTTCAGCGCCGTATGATCCGTCACCACCTTAAAGTATTATCCCTCAAGGTACGGCCTTAGCTTCCGAATAGCCCACACAATTGCCAAGCACTCCTTCTCCGTTGTCGAGTAGTTCTTCTCGGCACCGTTTAGGGTCCGGCTGGAGTATGAAATGACCCTTTCGCCATCTTCTGTGTCCTGCGTGAGGATTGCCCCAATCCCGTAGTCACTGGCGTCCGTTTGCAGGATGAACGTTCTCCCGAAGTCGGGGCACGCCAAGACTGGGTCGGTATCCAATCTGGCTTTTACCTCTTTGAAGGCTTGCTGGTGGTCCTGTGACCATGTCCACTTGGTACCCTTGCGGAGGAGGTCGTTGAGTGGCCTTACGATGCGCGCGAAGTCAGGCACGAAACGTCGGTACCACGATGCGACTCCAAGGTATTTCCTCAGTTCTCGGACCGATGACGGTGGTTCTAGCTAGGCTATCGCTGCTACCTTCTCTGGGTCCGTGCCTATCCCTTGGCTTGTGACGCGGTGCCCTAGGTACAGAAGTTCTTGTTTGAAGAACTGGCATTTTTCGGGGTTTATTTTCAGGTTCGCTTTCTTCAAGCGACTGAATACCTCCCTGAGGTTTCTCTTGTGTTCCTCTAGGGTGCGGCCAATCACGATGATGTCGTCTTGATACGCAAATGCATGCGGCGACATTTCCGGTCCAATCACCTGATCCAGGGCCCGTTGAAATGTGGTCGACGCGGAGTGTAACGCAAATGGTATCGCTTTCCATTGGAACAGCCCTTTCCCTGGGACCGTAAAGGCCGTGAAGCCCCGGCTTGATTCTTCCAGTGGTATTTACCAATACCCATCCTTTAGGTCCAGGCTGCTTATAAATCGCGCCTCCCTTAGTTGATCGAGGATGTAGTTTATCCGTGGCATCGGGTAGGCATCCTTTATGGATTTCGCGTTTATCTGCCTGAAGTCCACGCATAGTCTCCATTTTCCCGTTTTCTTCTTCACCATGACTATGGGTGAGCTGTACGGGCTCCTTGAATACTCTATCATCCCCATCTCCAGCAGTTCGTCCACATTCGCGTTGATCTCCCCTTGAATCTCTGCTTAATTGGTTTATCGTCCTTCATGGTTATCGTGTGCTCGGCTATACTCGATGTTCCGGTCATGGCTTGAAACTTCGCGAGCTCTGTTTCCAGGAATTTGTTCACGTCGTCCTCTTCGCCGTCCTTTTGGACTAATGCGACCGACAACTTCTCCTCGAGCCACCCGTTGTGTCTGCCTCTGGCCGGTATTCGCATTTCATGCCCGGCGCACTTGATCTCGGCCCCGACTTGCGTGAGGAAATTCCACCCCAGCACCAACGCATCCACTATCCTTGGTAATATTAGCAGGCTCATGACGAGTCGCCTGTTGCCGAACTCCACTCCTATTTCGAGCTTTGCGTTGATTTCGCCACACCTTCCATCTGCCAACCTAACCTGCCGTCGTATCCTTGTAATCGCTCCATGGGCAGCCAGCTTGTCCGCCAGCTCTTCACTTATGAAGCTTGCTGTTGCCCCGGTGTCGATCGTGGCCTTGTACGTGTCCCCACCGATCGTTACCGCTGCGGACAACTGCTGCTCCTCCGCGATTAGTTTTCCGGTTAGGCGGCATCTTGCGACCCCGGCTCGTCTCTCTGCGGCTGGGATCGCTGGCCATTTCCCGCAGCATTCTGTGCTTCGGACTCCTATTTTCCCGCACATCCAGCAGAACAGCAGCCTCTGTTTTCGGCAGCCTCTTGCCCAATGGTCGTGTCCGCCGGACCTGCGACACGCTTCCTGTGGATTGGCAATATGGGTTGGGTTCTGACCCGGGTTGCCCTCTGACGTTGTTCCAGTGTGTCTCTGTGTGGTGACTGGCGGCCTCCATAGGGTCGTGTTTTGTCGCCTGGCCTGGACCGGGGTATATTGCGCCCACTGTTCCCGGGTATGAGTGCCTGGATCTCCTGAGTCCTCACACCTTCTGCACGTGACGTGTGTTGCGGCCGGGGCTTTGTTGCGGCTGTATTTGTGCTCTTCCGCAAATGCCTCCCGTTCCCTGTGCAGTTCCTCGTATTCATCTGCCAGGATCATGAGAGCCTCTAGGTCGTCCACGTGGTAGGATCTCAACGCTATTCGGAGGTCTGGCGTGCAGTTCTCCTTGATGAGCTCCAGCGTTTCTTTCTTCCCATACCCAAGGGGTCTTATCAGGGTCTGCATCTCGACCATGTAGTCCTTGAATGCCTCCCTGAACCCTTGCTTCCTTTGTCTCGCATTGTCCGCGAGCTTCGTGAAGTATCCCCTGGGCATGAAGTACGTCTGGAAACAGTCAATGAACTCGGCCCAAGTCCTCCAGTGCTTGTTGTTGGATATGTACCATTTCAGAGCCTTTCCCTGCATTAATTCCGGCATGGCTCGGGGAATCATGTTCAGGTCCAAACCGTACGTGTTTGCAGACCACTCCACCTGCTCCAGGAATTCGAGAGGCTTTTCTTCTCTGTCAAAAAGAAAAGACCATTCTCTAACTTGCTTCGCCACTTTTGCGTAGTCCGGCTGGCTGGGCCTGGGTCTTTCTGTACTTGGCCTCCTTTCCCTGCTCGTCTCCCTCCGTTGACCTTCCCGCTGCATTTCCTCCATGCTCAGACTTGCGATGAGGTCTTCGCCCTCGGGGTTTGTCACCTTTACGCTTGGACCTGGTCTGTCTGGATATGCCGCCTCCAATTCTGTCCAGACTGCTGTGAGCTGTGGGTCGTTTTCCGTCTCAGCGTAGTACTCCGCTACGGCCTTTCGCATGTCCTCTGTCCTTCCCGACAGCGATATTCGCAACCTCTGTGCGACATATGCGAAGTCTTCCTTTTTAAGACGGTAGATCCAACTTCTACCCATACTGCTTAATTTGTGTCTACTGCCGGGATAATCACGTTATTTGGGCGCCAGATGTAACGAACTGATTTTGTTTGTCTGCTCGCTACGGAATACGTGCGGCTAGCTCAGTAGAGTTTGTGCGTTCGTCCCACCAAATTTATAGAATAACGTGATCACCCGGTTACCAGTAATAACACTCGCAGTTTCGTTCTTGGATCTTTATTTGTGCTTGGACTTACAAAGCAAATCTGATTATCCGGCCTTTGTGCTGGATGGATTGTCCACCGGCCTCGTTCCGCTGTCTCGCCGCTCCTGTCGTCCTGAATGTGGCGGACCTTCTTTGTTGGGCGCTCGTCGCTTGGGCTGAGAGTTGTTGTCTTACGCAGACTCACGGCAGCTAACGGCTGTGATCCCCAAGGCAAACGCCTGTGGAACAGCAACACGTCAACCCCACGTCTGGTTCGGACTGGTGGCGCCGGTATCACGCCTGCTTGGATCGCACGGACACACCTAGGCGATCGCCTGGTTCAGGTTCGCGGTCTCCTACAGAGTTCTCCGGGTCTACACCACAATCCCTGCCGCTTATCCTGTGCCCTCCTTGATTTGGCTTCGCCTGTTGGGCGCTTCTGGGCTACTCGTGCTTCGTCGTACTGGACCTCAGCTACCTGCGTCTCCAATCGGAGACCTTCTCGTCCCGAACGTCTTGACCTCGTTCTAACGATGTTGACTCGTACACTTCCAGCGTTCGGCCTGTTTATATAGGCCTCCTCTAACGGTTCATCCCTTTGGTCTCCAGTCTCCGGATCCAAAAACCACAATTTTTCCTGGTCCAAAGTTTGATTTGTCCCGTTGTTTGCCTTTGAGTCTGCTGACTCTCCAAACTCTCTTTTGAGTAAGTCCGGAGTCTCCACCCTCTCTCTCCACTTCCCGAGTCTCCAAACTCTCTTCCTCTAGAGTCTCCAAACTCTCTTTCTCCAGCCCAGAGTCTCCAAACTCTCATTCTCCGGCCTTCGCACTGCCGTTACTAAGCTTTGCCTTGTTGCGTAACTGGCAACGGCAGTTGCGATCACCATCCTCATGCGATCACCATCCGCATTTGTGAATACAAATACAGCATGTACAGTTGCAAGACTAACGATAAACTACAGAGTCGGTATTCAATTTACGAGCAGATGAAAGAACGCGAACCAGTTCATAAACATACAGCCGGATCAGGGAAAAAGCCGAATATGGAGGAAGAGCAGCGCATTGTTTTAATTGCGGATCCACAGATCATCTCTGCAAGGATTGTCAAGCTGTAACTAAATGTTTCAAGTGCGGCGAAAGTGGTCACATGTCGAGAAATTGTCCAAAAGCTGTGCAAAGCGTAAGAGTGATACGGGACAACAAGCGCCTTTAATATGTTGTCATCAATAAAGTTGCGATCGATTGTCTCGTTGACACAGGCGCTCCATCATAAAAGCCAGCGTGTTTCAAATGTTTCCTGATGTCCAGCTGCAGAAGTCGGTATCAATACTGAGGGGTCTGGGCAACACTAAAACATTGCCGATAGGTACCACGATGCGACTCCAAGGTATTGCCTCAGCTTTTGGACCGATGACGGTGGTTCTAGCTGGGCTATGGCTGCTACCTTTTCTGGGTCCGTGCCTATCCATTGGCTTGTGACGCGGTGCCCTAGGTACAGAAGTTCTTGTTTGAAGAACTGGCATTTCTCCGGGTTTATTTTCAGGTTCGTCTTCTTCAAGCGGCGGAATACCTCCCTGAGGTTTCTCTTGTGTTCCTCTAGGGTGCGGCCAATCACGATGATGTCGTCTTGATACGCAAATGCATGCGGCGACATTTCCGGTCCAATCTCCTGATCCAGGGCCCGTTGAAATGTGGCCGACGCGGAGTGTAACGCAAATGATATCGCTTTCCATTGGAACAGCCCTTTCCCTGGGACCGTGAAGGCCGTGAAGCCCCGGCTTGACTCTTCCAGCGGTATTTGACTGCTTATGAAGCGCGCCTCCCTTAGTTGGTCGAGGATGTAGTTTATCCGTGGCATCGGGTAGTCATCCATTATGAATATCTGCCTGAAGTCCACGCATAGTCTCCATTTTCCCGTTTTCTTCTTTACCATGACTATGGGTGAGCTGTCCTTGAATGCTTTATTATCCCCCTCTCCAGCAGTTCGTCCACCTTCGCGTTGATCTCCCCTTGATGCTTTGGATTCTTGGGGTAGTATCTCTGCTTAATTGGTTTATCGTTCTTCATGGTTATCGTGTGCTCGCCTATACTCGATGTTCCGGTCTCGGCCCCGACTTTCGTGAGGAAATTCTACCCCAGCACCAACGCATCCACTATCCTTGGTAATATTAGCAGGCTCATGACGAGTCGCCTGTTGCCGAACTCCACTCCTATTTCGAGCTTTGCGTTGATTTCGCCGCACCTTCCATCTGCCAACCTAACTTGCCGTCGTATCCTTGTAATCGCTCCACGAGCAGCCAGCTTGTCCGCCAGCTCTTCACTTATGAAGCTTGCTGTTGCCCCGGTGTCGATCGTGACGTTGTACGTGTCCCCACCGATCGTTACCGCTGCGGACAACTGCCGCTCCTCCTCGATTAATTTTCCAGTTAGTTTGGAGAGTTTGCTCGCCTCTCTGCGATCGCTGCGATGTTCGCTGCCCATTTCCCGCTCTCTGGCAGCATTTCGTACTTCGGACTCCTATTTTTCCGCACATCCAGCAGAACAGCAGCCTCTGTTGTCGGCCTCCTCTTGCCCAATGGGCGTGTCCACCGCACCTGCGACAAGCTTCTTGTGGATTGGCCACATGGGTTGGGTGTTGACCCGAGTTGCCCGCAAGAGTCGTTCCCGTATGTCTCTAGGTGGTGACTGGCGGCCTCCATAAGGTTGTGTTGTGCCGCCCAGACCGACTCGGGGTATATCGTGCCCACTGCTCCTGGGACTGCGTGGTAGCTCTCCTGAGTCCTCACACCTTCTACACGTGACTTGTGTTGCGGCAGGGGCTTTGTTGCGGCTGTATTTGTGCTCTTCCGCAAAGGCTTCCCGTTCCCTGTGCAGTTCCTCGTACTCATCTGCCAGGATCATGAGGGCCTCTAGGTCGTCCACGTATTAGGATCTCAACGCTATTCGAAGGTCTGGCGTGCAGTTCTCCTTGATGAGCTCCAGCGTTTCCTTCTTCCCATACCCAAGGGGTCTTATCAGGGTCTGCATCTCGACCATGTAGTCCTTGAATGCCTCCCTAAAGCTTTGCCTCCTTTGCCTCACCTTGTCCGCGAGCTTCGTGAAGTATCCCCTGGGCATGAAGTACGTCTGGAAACTGTCTATGAACTCGGCCCAAGTCCTCCAGTGCTTGTTGTTGGATATGTACCATTTCAGAGCCTTTCCCTGCATTAATTCCGGCATGGCTCGGGGAATCATGTTCAGGTCCAAACCGTACGTGTTTGCAGACCACTCCACCTGCTCCAGGAATTCGAGAGGCTTTTCTTCTCGGTCAAAAAGAAAAGACCATTCTCTAACTTGCTTCGCCACTTTTGCGTAGTCCGGCTGGCTGGGCCTGGGTCTTTCTGTACTTGGCCTCCTTTCCCTGCTCGTCTCCCTCCGTTGACCTTCCCGCTGCATTTCCTCCATGCTCAGAATTGCGATGAGGTCTTCGCCGTCGGGGTTTGTCACCTTTACGCTTGGACCTGGTCTGTCTGGATATGCCGCCTCCAATTCTGTCCAGACTGCTGTGAGCTGTGGGTCGTTTTCCGTCTCAGCGTAGTACTCCGCTAGGGCCTTTCGCATGTCCTCTGTCCTTCCCGACAGCGATATGCGCAACCTCTGTGCGACATATGCGAAGACTTCCTTTTTAAGACGGTAGATCCAACTTCTACCCATACTGCTTAATTTGTGTCTACTGCCGGGATAATCACGTTATTTGGGCGCCAGATGTAACGAACTGATTTTGTTTGTCTGCTCGCTACGGAATACGTGCGGCTAGCTCAGTAGAGTTTGTGCGTTCGTCCCACCAAATTTATAGAATAACGTGATAACCCGGTTACCAGTAATAACACTCGCAGTTTCGTTCTTGGATCTTTATTTGTGCTTGGACTTACAAAGCAAATCTGATTATCCGGCCTTTGTGCTGGATGGATTGTCCACCGGCCTCGTTCCGCTGTCTCGCCGCTCCTGTCGTCCTGAATGTGGCGGACCTTCTTTGTTGGGCGCTCGTAGCTTGGGCTGAGAGTTGTTGTCTTACGCAGACTCACGGCAGCTAACGGCTGTGATCCCCAAGGCCAACGCCTGTGGAACAGCAACACGTCAACCCCACGTCTGGTTCGGACTGGTGGCGCCGGTATCACGCCTGCTTGGATCGCACGGACACACCTAGGCGATCGCCTGGTTCAGGTTCGCGGTCTCCTACAGAGTTCTCCGGGTCTACACCACAATCCCTGCCGCTTATCCTGTGCCCTCCTTGATTTGGCTTCGCCTGTTGGGCGCTTCTGGGCTACTCGTGCTTCGTCGTACTGGACCTCAGCTACCTGCGTCTCCATTCGGAGACCTTCTCGTCCCGAACGTCTTGACCTCGTTCTAACGATGTTGACTCGTACACTTCCAGCGTTCGGCCTGCTTATATAGGCCTCCTCTAACGGTTCATCCCTTTGGTCTCCAGTCTCCGGATCCAAAAACCACAATTTTTCCTGGTCCAAAGTTTGATTTGTCCCGTTATTTGCCTTTGAGTCTGCTGACTCTCCAAACTCTCTTTTCAGTAAGTCCGGAGTCTCCACCCTCTCTCTCCACTTCCCGAGTCTCCAAACTCTCTTCACCTAGAGTCTCCAAACTCTCTTTCTCCAGCCCAGAGTCTCCAAACTCTCATTCTCCGGCCTTCGCACTGCCGTTACTAAGCTTTGCCTTGTTGCGTAACTGGAAACGGCAGTTGCGATCACCATCCTCATGCGATCACCATCCGCATTTGTGAATACAAATACAGCATGTACAGTTGCAAGACTAACGATAAACTACAGAGTCGGTATTCAATTTACGAGCAGATGAAAGAACGCGAACCAGTTCATAAACATACAGCCGGATCAGGGAAAAAGCCGAATATGGAGGAAGAGCGGCGCATTGTTTTAATTGCGGATCATCTCTGCAAGGATTGTCAAGCTGCAACTAAATGTTTCAAGTGCGGCGAAAGTGGTCACATGTCGAGAAATTGTCCAAAAGCTGTGCAAAGCGTAAGAGTGATACGGGACAACAAGCGCCTTTAATATGTTGTCATCAATAAAGTTGCGATCGATTGTCTCGTTGACACAGGCGCTCCATCATAAAAGCCAGCGTGTTTCAAATGTTTCCTGATGTCCAGCTGCAGAAGTCGGTATCAATGCTGAGGGGTCTGGGCAACACTAAAACATTGCCGATAGGATATTTTGTTGCTGATGTGCTGGTAGACAACATACAAGATCAGCAGAAGTTTGTCGTGGTGCCGGTGACTAACTAGAGTACAATGGTCTTCTGGGCTACGATTTCGTGTCAAAATTTTGCGTTGTTTTGGATCGGAGTGGTTTTCACTTTTCTCAGAAGGTTGCGCCGGTGGAACAGGAGGCGCACAATGAGCTAAGTATTTAAATTGTTGTAAAAGCCGATATTGAAATCCACACTCCTGCGCAGTTCGAGCCAGTTATACGATCCATTGTCACGGCTTATAAACCGGAGTCGCCCGCTACAAAAAGCCCAATCAAGGTGAAGATTGTGCCAAAGGAGAAGATGATACCATTTAAATACCAGCCCAGTCGATACCCAATGGTTGAATGCGAAGCGATTCGAGATCAAGTTTCGGAATGGCTACGAAACAAAATAGTACGCAAGTCAACGTCAAATTTTGCCAGCAGAGTCG
The DNA here is from genome assembly GCF_016746245.2 of Drosophila santomea. Taxonomy (NCBI): domain Eukaryota; kingdom Metazoa; phylum Arthropoda; class Insecta; order Diptera; family Drosophilidae; genus Drosophila; species Drosophila santomea. Next base: position 208,642 of record NW_025319016.1, read on the forward strand.
TCATCGTCAAAAAGAAAGATGGATCCATCAGAGTCTGCGTTGATTTTCTTCAACTTAACGCCATGGTTTTAAAAGACTGTTCGATCTATAAACGCCGTTTTCCAAGATCTTGTAATGCAAAATTTATATGGATGACATTATCATATACGGCATGTCGGTAGATGAATGCTTGGAAAAGCTTAAATTAGTGCTGGAGGTAGCTGCTCGTTTTTCATTGATTATAAAATGGAAAAAATGCCGTTTTCTGGAAAGCAGAATTGATTTCCTCGGACATACGGTTCAAAACGGAAGGATTTGGCCTGGCTCCGAAAAGACTCGACCGTAAAACATTTCGCTATCCCGACGAATGTTAAAGGTTAGGTTAGGTCGGAAGGGCCTCACAGGGCCGCGCAAAGGCGCATGGCCCGTAGCTGTCCGAATGTTTCTTTATGGACCTACAAAATGTTTACGCGGTTTTCGAAATCTTTTAGGATCGAGGTATTTTTCGTGAAGGCAAGTAGTTCGCCTTGCTTCTTTCTGGAGGCATCTTCTAGCGATGCCAGAACCGGAGCGCCCAGGTAGTTTATTCTTGCCGGACACTTATTCTTAGGGCCGGACACTTGCAAATAAGATGCTCCAAGGTTTCGATTGCCTCGAATTCATCACGTTTCCGGCATTTGGCTTTGTCAGTAATGCCCAGTTTGATTGCGTGCGCCGCAGCTAGGCAGTGACCTGAAAAAATTCCCACTAACAGTCTGCGGTCTTTCCTTGGAAGATGCAGCACGTAGTGACATCAGAGTTGGACGCACCACCGAGATGTAAGCCCAGTGCATTAGAGCGGGTGAGAGGTCCCAAGTAGTGCTAAGCATCTTCTTGGATGCATATAGCGTTATGGTTGCGGTTTTCACCCTCTCTAGTACATAGGGCTTTCATGTCAGCTTGCTGTCTAAAACAATTCCAAGGTACTTGACTTGTGTCTTCGGGGTTAGCCTGGATGAGTTAATCTCCGGGGAGACCCATAGCGGCACCTTATATCTCTTGGTGAAGAGAATCAGGTCCGTCTTGTCCGCGTTTATGGTGAGTCCTACCCTTTTCGCCCACTCACATATCTTCCTGAGCGTTGATTCCATAATCGTGCTGAGTGTCGATGGACAGACTCCAGTGATAATTATCTTTGGGACCTTCCTCTCAAATCTCTAGATCAGGTCTTCTACCAGCAGATTTCATGATTCCAGATGAGAGGCGACAGGACCCCGCCTTACGGCGTGCCCCTGTGTGCTCCTTTCACAATGCAGGCGGTGCCCCAATCGGATTGTACCCGTCTACAGCTTAGAAGATTTCATATCCACAAACTGATAGCGGGGGGAGTGTTGGCCGCTTCTAGGTGATCCATTATAGCGTCTGTGGTCACGTTATTGAATGCTCCGGATATATCCACAAACACTCCGAGAGCATATTCTTGGTTATGCAGGGCTTTCTCAATGGTGGCTACAAATGAGTGTAGTGCCGTCTCCACTGACTTACCTTTCGTGTAAGCATGATGTAGTCGTCCTGCATCATTTCTGATGTATATGTCCAGCAGCTTTTCGACCGTCTTGAGTAAGAAAGAGGTGAGACTAATCAGCCTGTAATCCTTGGGGCTCATATGGCTGCACTTCCCTGCTTTTGGCAGGAAGACAATCCTGGGGGTCCTCCTAGGGGAGAGGGATATGGCCCGCGCTTAGGCAAGCTGTGAATATAGCGATCAGTTGTTGGTCGTTCGGGCTGGCTTCTTGAGGGGTTGCTCTTCTTCGGGCTGCTCTTGAGTTCCTTTGGTGCCGCCGTTCTGTCGTGTGCCATGTAGCAAGAAGCTACCAAAAGGCGATTCCTCTCGCTCTCCAGGATCACAACAGCCAGGTTATCCGTGCTGTAATGAGACATAAGGTTAGCATGCAGGCCCCTCCGTAAAAGTACGGCGGCTCTGTTTCTGCTTACCGATGGTGTATAGAGCAGGTTGTAATTGGAGGACTTTAGCACGGCGACGGCATTGCCCTAGGCAACCCATGGCTCTTGGACGAAAGCTATGTCGGCGGACCCTTGCTCCAGGGCGATGAGGAGTTCCGCCGACGCGACCTTGCTTTTATGAAGATTGAGCTGCAGCACCCTCAGTTGCATGGGTACTGGGCTCATATCCATTCGACGGGTTGACTGCCAACGTCAGGTCTCCGTCTTCCTCATCCGTCTCGCCTAGCGAAAGTCCCTGGGCGGCTTCTGCGATGGTTTCCAGGCCTAGGTTCTTCTACACTTCGCCTGCCTTCAGGGTGTGAGCATCCTTATCCCCGAGATGGCGTTTTTTGAGGCGGTACACGCGGTACACGGTGAGGTACACGCTCACCATGCCCTACGCCATGCCCTATCCGTACTTTGGATAGTGGATGTCCTCCGCCTCCTTATTTATCTGGAGGACTGCACTATGGCCCCCCTCCTTAGGTGATGGGGTCGCAAGGTGCAGAACCTTCAAGTCCGCTGTTGGAATGTCAGGATTCTGTCGCTGCCCTAGCTTCAGCTCCCGGTCCCCTTGGATTGCGATGGGAAAGATAACCTACGCCTTAGGAATGGACGGGATAGGCTCCCTGTCCACCACAGAGCTTTCGCTCTCGTCAGCGCTTGCCTCTCTTACGCAGTTCCGCTCTCGCTCTTATTCGAGCTCGCGCTCTCCCAGCGCACCCGATCACCCGAGCCGCTAAAGCGGGTAAGAGCGCCGCTCTAGTTTTAAGCTACATTTAGTCTAATGTATGCACCCAAATAACATGCCCACGACGCCCCCTCTTGCTGTTCTTCTTCTTTGTCCCCATTTCGACAGTCAGCTCAACACGTCTTGGAGGACGAGCCCCCCTACACATTGGTCCTTCGAGCCGGATATTCTTCTTCCAGCAGTTCCCGGCTATTTGTTCCGCCAAGATAAGTACGAGCCTTCTTAAATTTTCCCACTGCCGGTCTTCAGCAGAGCTCCGAACATTCAATTTCGGTCGCACTGTTGTAAAACTATTTTCCGTGTCAATTCCACATCCGTGAATTTTCCGACACAACGGCAAGTGAGAAACTCAGTTTTCCTCATCGATCGACATTTTCCTTTTCAATCCGTCTTTTCTTTGTTCCATTCTTTTTCCGTACATCAACGAGCAAACGGTCATATATGTATGTATGTAACATACATATGGTCATACATCATACATATAAAGATATGTTCATATGATCATACATAATACATAGTTACATACATAGTCATCCCATACATCCCAAATGTATATACATATGTACACAATTATATGTCAACGCAATTCTAACTCTGCGAATTTGCAAAGTAAAAAGTGAAATTGTGTGGTGAGAAAAAAAAGGCATAATTAATATCGGCCAACTTGTGTGCACTGTCTTCGGGAAATTCCTTGTTCGCCGGATAGTCCGCCGCGTTTGCGATATTTTTTTTTCTCATCTTGGTGTGTGCCATTTTTTCGCCACATAATTTTTCTGTCCTTTTACAGACATTAAATACAGTCCACTTCTCGATGCCTTACTGTGCCCATACAGTTACATGCATGCCCATATTCCGTATACGTATATTATCTGCCTTTTTTCCAGGAACTAATTTTCAACAACATTATTACAAATACATAAGGGCTGGACCGCGATTCTTTTTTGTGCAGTTTCGAGTTAACCGCTGCAGAGGCCAATAACAGCCAAGGTTTTAATTCCACCGTTCCGGCTTCGCAATTATTTAGTTTGACAATAAGTGAATTTTTGCGATTATGATTTTCTGAATTATTAATTAATTATTTTCGAGTTACGGGACAAGATCAACCCTTCGTGGACCTAACTTGGTTTTCTGAACCAACCGAATATAGGAAAGCTCAACGTCCGAGCAATGAAATATTAATATTTGTTTTCACATATTCATGTCCGACGACATCGAGGTATCAGATCATCTTGCCTAAACGCCCGTTTCCAATTCTGTTGTCCTTTCCGCAAAGGGCACCATCCGCCCGCGCAACTTTCGCCAGCTTCGGATCCGCTCCGGATCCGCGGCGCACCACCCTATTCGCTTATGTCCACGGTTCCTCGAAATGGATGTGAATGGTCGCTCCGACTACGTCAAGAGAAGGCAGCTCTGCCTGAACTGTTTCGCACGAGGGCACCAGCAACGGGATTGCACTAGTGCCCACAGCTGCTTCACATGCATTTGTGGATCCCTTTCCGGCCAGGAAATCATTTTTGTTTGGGTGTTGACAGGCCCAGTCCATCCGGCAGATCCCGGGAGGGTATCCGCCTTCTCCACGCGAGTTACCTGCGCTTTCGAGGACCCGCTGGACCAGCCCCAGAATGACGCTGTGATCCCAGAACACCTTGGCTTAGGTCACATAGCCTGTCCACTCCAATGTTCCTCGTCACTGTGTTGTTGTGTAGTTAGTCCAATTCGTAGTTTTACCAGTAGTCTCTCCGTCCATTTCCTCCAGTCATATCAAGCACGATGTCTCCACGTCCGCGCAGCGCCACCGCATTGGAAAGCAGATGTACTCGAGGTACTAACTCCTACCGTGGCCGAGTCTGCAGTGGGATCCACCCGTTACGGAAATGCCGCCGATTTCTGCGCTTGAGTGCCGAGAAGCGGCTACGGGCTGTCCTCGACAATCGGTGGCCCCCCGCTGTCTGGCCCACGAACACTACGACGAAACGTGTCGGCAAGGGGACTGCTGCAAAACGTGCGGACAGGATCATCACACGCTGCTGCACCTCTTCGAGCGTTCTCCAGCCGCTCATTGGCAATCGCTTGGCGCTTCCCGAGTTTTCCGCCGCCCGTCCAAGTAGACCGCCGAGTGCATCATCCGCTCCGCCGCTGTCGTCCCTGTTACAGCGACACAGCGTCAACCTGCTAGCGACTGCTATGGTGCGGATTAATACCGGGACTCAGGTCTTCGACAGGGCGGCGCTCATCCACCCGTGCACGCCTACGAGCTGCATCGACGTGTCGCTGGCGACAGCGATCAGACTGCCAACGACCAATACAAAAATGAAAAATATCAAAACATTTTTTAAAAGTGTGGGCGTAGCAGCTTTGGGCGGTTTGTAGGCGTTAGAGTGGGATTGGCAACATGAATCGACAAACTTGCGCTGCGTCTATGTCTCTGGAGTCTGTATGCTTAATCACAACTTTTTAGCTTTTGTAGTTCTTGAGATCACAGCGTTCATACGGACGGAAAGACAGACGGACAGACGGACATGGTCATATCGACTCGGCTATTGGTTCTGATCAAGAATATATATACGTTATATGGTCGGAAACGCTTCCTTCTGCCTCTACGAGTAACGGGTTACTCTACGAGTAACGGGTATAAAAATACACTAAGTGAAGTATGCATATATATGAATGAATGAATGAGTTAGTTTTCTTTTCGTTTGTGGCACGCTTTGGCTGCTATTCGGCTCTCAGGTTACTTGGAGTAAGCACTTGTTAGGAAAGTCTACGCTGTTGTTTGTTTTCGCTGATATTCACATTAACGACAATGCACCGGTTCACTTGTTCTTCATTTAATTGTTTTGCCTTTAGTATTATCAATTATGCACTTTGTGGGAAACCGGATGCAATTCTGTCCAGTGTATGGTGATGGTCCCTCCTCCGCTGTACGGATCTCTTGTACATTTTCACTAACGTTAATAGAGCCAGGAAGATCAGTAAAGTAGAAGCTGCACCCCTTCTATTTACTGCTTGTGGTCGACAACCTCCACGGTGTTAATCACATTTGCTGTGTTGTCGGAGGCTTTAGACTCCTTGCCGCCCATTCTGAGAGTTTTGTGGAACTATGGTCTTCCTTCAAAGTGTGTTCCTTGTTAGTCCAGGATTCTTCCAAGGTAGGTCCAGTTATTTTAAAGGATGATAGCGTCCTTGCTCCTCGACATTTTTTTCCTCGACTGGAGTTATTCTTGAGTCTTTCCGGCTATAGACTGACGGATAATGTCCCGGGTATTTGACGTACGGATGATTACCCGGGTATTGACTACGGGTGTTTTTCAGGGTACTGACTGCCTTTTCAATCTGTGGGCCATGGCCTTTTTATACCGGCATAGAGCTTTTTCGGATCTATTGGTCTTCTATGCCAAGTGGTTCCACCTAGGAATCATATTTCTCACTTTCCCCTATTTTGGGAGTCAATACCCCTTCGGTGAAGTGTGCCCGGAACTGGTGTTGATTTCCTTTTCTTTCTGCAATCTTATTGCGGTCGCTGACCGGGTCATCGAAGACTCGTTTATTGTCGACTTGCATTTGCTTTGTCGCAATCCAACTGAGTCAACGCGATGATGGTACCCCTTCCCCGGCTTTTGGATGATGGTTTTGAATCTTCAAAGTCAAGTCACGAATGCGGTTACGCATGGAATGACTTCGCAAAAGAAAACCGTACGCCATTTTCTTTTATTGCTGGGCTATTATGCATAAAACGTTTTATTTGTAATATAGTTAAAGATGGATAAAAAGTTTTTTTTTTTTATTCGGCAAATGGTTCAATGAATCTCCGGTACCACCCAGTCATGTCGAGAAACCTACGCATCTGCTAAGCGGAACTTGGCCTAGGGAAATCTTGTATTGCTTGTATCTTGGCATCATCTGTACGGATGCATCCTCCTCCTACAACGTACCCTAGTTATTTGGCCTGACTATAACAGAACTTACTCTTGTCTACATTGATGGTAAGTTTAGCTCGCTGTAAGCAATCACTCACCCGGCTTAACATTACTAGGTGTTCTTCAAAGGTAGGTGAGCAGACCAGTAGGTCATCGAGGTAAGCAAACACCTGCTCACGTAGTGCTGCTGGGACAACCTTATCCATTAGGCGGCACATTCGTTGTGCTGCATTACGCAGGCCGAATGGCATAACGATAAATTCGTATAGTGGCCTGCCGGGAACTGTAAAAGCCGTCTTCTCTCTACTTTTGGGTTCTAGTGCTATTTGCCAAAAGGCATCCTTTAAATCCATCGTGGAAATATAATAGGTTTCCTGCAGTCGACTCAGTAGGCCGTCAATGTGTGGCAAAGGGTACGCGTCCTTAACGGTTCGAGCGTTAACTTTTCGGGCGTCTAGGCAAAGGCGATTCTTGGTGCCCTTCTGCACTAGGGTTACTGGAGAGCTCCAGCCTTTCACGGAATGCTTACAGATGCGTTGCACGGGAAGTATAAGAGTCTGATGTCCGTCAAAATGGAATTGTAACTTTCCATTTCGTAAAACACCTTCCACTCGAAAAAGAGTTGAAAATCAAAAAAGTTTCCGGTATAATTTTACTTTTGACTGGGTATGCTTTCATATGCACGGTATCAAAGGCATAATCCCAGTCGAAAATTTGATAAGGAAAAAAAAAAATATTTTTTTCTCATTTTCTTTGATTTTTCTCCCACAGAACACAAAAAAACATTGAAATAGAAGGCTTATGCTAGTGTTCTATATAATATAATACATTTTGTTAAACTATTATTATTAGAGTCACGATAAGAAATCAAAAGCTTAACGATTGCTCATGTTTTGCAATCGTGTCTCTTCGCGTACAAGCCGAAACCAAACTCATTAATTTTTATACTATGCTTTGTTTAGAAACAGTGTTGGCCGAAATTCTCTTCTTTTTCAATTGTATTCAAATTACACAATACGCTATTCTAAATCCTTATAGAAATTCGTAAAGGAATTTCTTACGTACACCCTTTTCACCCTTTTCGTAAGATCATAAGACTTTGAAGATTCACAACCAGAATCTAAGGCAGGGGAAGGGCTACCATCATCGCGTTGAGTTAGACAATAAACGAGTGTCCGATGACCAGTTCGGCGGCCGCAATAGGTCGCAGAAAAAAAAACCTACTCTAGTTAAGGGCGCAGTTCACCGAGGGGGTATTGACTCCCAAAATAGCGGAAATTTAGAAATTTGAATCCTAGGTGGGAACACTTGGCATAGAAGACTGATAGATCAGAAATACTCCAGGCCGGTATAAAAAGAACGTGGCCCACCGCTATAATAGTCAATACCCGGGTGAATACCCGTAAGTCAATACCCGGGAAGTCTCAAGGTGAATACCCAATACTCGAGAAGCAGTAGTCTGGACTCAATTCCCGAGAATCCTTTTTTTTTTAGATTTTATCTTCAGGATTCAAGTAATGACTGCCTTAAAACGCTAACAACTTCGGTCAAAGGAAAAGTGCCGAGGGGAACGAGGACTCCATCAACCGCCAGGATAACAGGACGTAGTCTGGAAAGATCCAGGACCAATATAAGGAATACGCTTGAAGAAAAACTACAATCCTACAGAAGTCTCATGATGATATGATAGTGTATCTGGCAAAACAATTTGTCGATGAAAACTCGCTCGCCTACTACCAAACATAACATGAAAGCCGACCAAATAATTAAACAATGAATAAGTGAACCGTTGCATTTCTTTTTAAGTGGATATCGACAAAGACAAAAATAACAGCAGTGACTTTTCCAAACAAGTGCACAATTCAAGTAATCTGAGAATCGGGTAGCAGCCGAAGCGTGCCACCGAAAACATACATCCTGAGACCTCGACGGTTATACGGACAGACAAACAGACGAACATGGACAGGTTAACTCGGCTATTGATCCTGATCAATAATATATATACTTTAAATGGTCGGAAAAGCTTCCTTCTGCCTGTTACATACTTTTCATCGAATCTAGTATGCCCTTTTACTCTACGAGTAACGGGTATAAAAATGTGGTGTGCATAAATTAGATTAAAATATCTCAGAAGAAACAAGTGCTGCGTGAGCTGTTAATAAAATAATAAACAACAAAAGAGCAATTACCCCCTGCCGGGGGGATTTACGTCCATCCCGGGGCGCAAAAATATTACATAATTCAATAAAAAGCATAAAAATGTGCCCCTGTGTTGTACTAAAACATAATCTAAAATACGCCACCGGCGGACGCCACGTCATCCATGCCGAGTGAAAAAGTTGTACGATGCCGATAACGTAACTAAAACACAATCAACCCACTGCGGCGGTACGGCTTGTGAAATTTTTGTTCCCTAAATTGCTAATTCGAGAGTGCAAAAGATTGTGTGTGATATCGCAGCGCGATAAAGTGGTGTGTGGCAGCTTGTTGGATACGTTAAGTGGTGTGGAGTGCATCCAAAAAAAACCGCCCAACAAGTGCATCCAAAAAAAACCGCCCAACAAGTTGTGTGGAGACCGTTCCTTAGTAGGCAAAACGCCCAAAAGGGAAATAGTTCAAGGTCATCAATAAAAGTATATGACAGCACGCACGCAAGAAAAAATTATTGTAAAATATGCATAGCGAACACATAACATAGAATAAATGAAATACACCCAATTAATACACTAAAAATATAATATAAGCACATGCGCAGCACCACAATTGTAAATAAAATAAATATAATACAAATTTCCTCAAATTCCCGAGATAAAATGAATATAATACAAATATTCTTGTACAACACACTAAGTCGCCTTTTTTCTTATCTCAATAGAATTTTCAATAAAGAGCAACAAGGGTGACTGAAATATTTCATATAATTTTATTAGCACATTTTCTAGGTGCAGTTAGTAAAAAATAAAATAAAAAAAGGACGATTTTTCAAAAAAACTAATATTTTTCTTATCATGTTGAAACCGTTGTCTCAAATCCCCCTAAATTAGTAACGAATTCTACTACCTTAAATACTTCCTGCATCTTTTCAACACGGTATACTTAGTGAGTCCCTTAATGCCCTGACCAACGTGGTAACAGGCATTAAGAAAGACATCAAAACGAATAACGATAGGTTGGCTATTTTAGAGCAGGAGCGCGGGAACGCTAACCCTATGACCGATCGACCACAACCTCGTGCGCGCACACACCGAATATGAATTAAAAGAGATATCGGCAAAGAATGTGAGGAGTTGAAACTCCGCACAAATGCGGACGGAGACGTAGTAACGGCAGTGCGAAGCCCTGAGAAAGAGAGTTTGGAGACTCTGGGCTGGAGAAAGAGAGTTTGGAGACTCTGGAAGAAGAAAGTGCACAAGTCAACAACGTTAGAACGAAGTCAGCAGAAGAGCTACAGCCGTGGTAGTCAACAAGGAGCAAGATCGCTATGTCAAGACGTTCGGGACGAGACAAGTCTCCGAATGGAGATGCAGGTAGCTGAGGTCCAGTACGACGAAGCACGAGTAGCCCAGAGGCACCCAACAGGTGAAGCCAGACTAAGGAGGGCACAGGATAAGCGGCGGGGATTGTGGTGTAAACCTGGTGAACTCTGTAGGAGACCGCGAGCTTGAACCAGGCGATCGCCTAGGTGTGTCCGTGCGTTCCAAACAGGAGTGATACCGGCGCCACCAGTCCGAATCAGACGTGGGTTTGCTGTCCACAGGCGTTGGCCTTGGGGATCACAGCCGTTAGCTGCCGTGAGTCTGCGTAAGACAACAACTCTCAGCCCAAGTGATGAGCGCCCAACAACGAAGGTCCACGCCACTCAGGACGACAGGAGCGGCGAGACAGCGGAACGAGGCCGGTGGACAATCCATCTACGGCCGGGTAATCAGATTTCTTTGTAAGTCCAAGCACGAATAAAGATGCAAGAACGAAACTGCAAGTGTTATTACTGGTAACCGGTGATCACGTTATTCTATAAATTTGGTGGGACGAACGCACAAACTCTACTGAGCTAGCCGCACGTATTCCGTAGCGAGCAGACAAACAAAATAAGTTCGTTACAAGAACTACAAGCGTTCGAAGGACTGCAGGAAGCTTATCTGTCTTGGATAAATAGGACACAATCAATATTGACCGACTATGACTTGAATCAAACCAGACCCCAATCGTCATGCATATCAGGCAGAAAATAAGAGGACACGCCGACATGGCCTTGGCGGCCTATGGCGTTCAAGACGATGACTGGGAAGTAGCGTGTCTTGGCGGTGCATTATGCGGACAAACAAGTCATACGTATGCTTGAGAATGACCTCGGCGTAATGTCTCAAGGTTCTAGACCACTAGATAGATTCTATATGGACGTTAATGGCCATCTCTCATTGATCTTGAATAATCTGAAGGCCAGAAATCACCCTCGCGAAGTAGGCAACGCGTTGATAGAAACCTACAGGGACAAGGCTTTGAAAGTTTTTATCCGAGGAGTGGGGGGAGATTGTTCCAAACACTTACTTGTCCGCAACCCCAAGAATCTACCAGAGGCGTACTCTTTTTGCATGGGGTTGCAGAATGTAATGTCGAGGACCTCCGCACCTCAGAACTATCAACCGTCAGGTGCCCCAAGACTCACAGGCCCATTTCAACATCTGGCCAGGGCACCGGTTCGGGCACATTTTCGCAAAACTCATACAGAACTTAAGGTCCTAGACAGACGGCATTAAGCGCGCGCGAATTTTATGACCAACGCCTCTCCAGTGGACCGTACTTAGAGTATGCGGCGGAGAGGGGGGAAAGGCTAAAGTTTTTGATTGACATGGAGGCGAACAAAAACTTTATTAGCCGCAAGCTTGCAGCCGGTGTTACCACGGTCCACAAACCCTTCTCTGTACAGTCCGCTGCAGGTAACATTATGATAACACATCGCCTAGTTGGTAAATTCTTCGAACCGCTAGGAAACGACAAAGGCATTACCTCATTCGTTCTTTCAAATTTACGTTCTTTTGATGGTATCATTTCTCTCTCAAAGTCTTAAAAGCTATAGTAGATAGAAAGAACAATTGTTTGATAATAACCCCAGGAATTAAAATCCCTCTTTTAGCGAGAGCTTCATTAAACGTCAACCCGTTATTTGCCGCCAAACACCCAGACGGCACACAGGAAATATTGAATTCCCTTCTTGAAGAGTTTTCCCACATTTTCGAGCCCCCTTTACCTGGAATGTCCGTGGAGACGGCCGTCAAGACTGAAATCCGGGCAAACACACAAGACCTGATCTATACTAAAAGTTACCCGTACCCAGTCAATATGCGTGGAGAAGTCGAACGTCAACGAACGTCGACGAACTGCTGCAGGACGGTATAACTCGACCTTCTAATAGACCTTACAATTCCCCTATCGGGATAGTCCCGAAGAAACCTAAACCAAATGGGGAAAAACAGTATCGCATGGTAGAAGAATTGAAGCGGTTAATTACCGTCACCATACCCGTCACTTACTCCATCCCAGATATAAATGCTACACTAGCCAGTCTTGGCAATACCAAATAATTTACCACCTTAGATTTGATTTCTGGATTCCATTATTTCCACATGAAGGATAGCGACATTCCAAAGACAGCTTTCTCTACTTTCCTCCGTCTACCATTCGGTTCGAAGAATTATTCCAGAGAATTAGTATATGGGCAAGGTTTGTTACGTTTATATTGACGATATCATCGTCTTCAGTGGGGATTATGATACACACTGGAAAAATATCCGATTCGACTTCTTGAGAAGTCGAATTTTTTGGATACACAGGTAGAATTTGTGGGATATATCGTCACGGCCGATGGCATTAAGTCAGATTCAAATAAAGTCTGAGCGATTAGCCTCCCCCGACTTCTGTTAAAGAGTTAAAAAGATTTCTTGGCATGACCTTATACTACAGGAAGTTTATTCAGGACTATGCGAAGGTAGCGAAGACCCTCACGAACTTGACGCGTGGATTGTATTCCAATATAAAATCTTCGCAATCGAACAAGATCCCAATTATGTTGGACAAAACGGCTCTACAGTCTTATAATGATTTAAAGTCAATTCTCTTGGCATGACCAAGCGTTTCCAATATACGCTTCTAATTATGCCATCGGAGGTGTCCTCTCACAGGACGACCAGGGTATTTCGCGTTCACTAAATAAAACAGAGGAAAACTACGCTACTATTGACAAAGAAATGCTCGCGATAATTTAGGCGTTGGACAATCTTCGGGCTTACTTATAAGGCGCTGGTATTATTAAAGTATAATAACGTGGTGGCTGATGTGCTTTCACGCATTTCGCCTCAGCTTAACCAATTGAGTATCGATTTAAATGCCAGTCCAGATGATGATATGCAGTCCTTGGCTACTGCCCATAGCGCTTCACATGACAGTTCGCAATTGATTCCCCACGTTGAATCTCCAATCAACGTTTTCAGGAACCAACTCATTTTTGACACGACCAAGTCAGAGTACTTATGCGAGCACACGTTCCCAGGTTATACTCGCCATCTGATCCCTCTCAAAGACGGATCACTTGCCGATTTAACAAAATCGTTTCAGTCGTATCTGCGATCCGTAATAATTAACGTCGTCAAAACCCGGAAGCGTATTTGCAGCTGTCCATCTGCTTAGCGAGTTTTCTTTTATACAAAATTCGGATAACGAAGTGCCTCGTGGCGGACGTGGTTAACGCAGAGGAAATTTGTGATATAATCGAAAAGGAACACCGAAGAGCACATAGGGGCCCTACGGAGATTCGCCTCCAACTTTTAGAAAGATATTATTTCCGGCGGATGTCCTGTCCAAACTTCCTCATGTCATTGTTGCAAACTCTACAAATACGAGAGACACCCTAATAAACCAAACTTACAACCCACGTCTATTCCTAACTACCCGTGTAAAATACTTCACATCGACATTTTCGTGCTTAAAAAAAGGTTATAACTAAGTTGCATTGATAAATTCGGCAAGTTTGCCAAATTTTTCCACCTGCAGTCAAAAGCATCCGTTCATTTGCGAGAAACTTTGGTGGAGTCTCTACATTACTTCACTGCCCATAAAGTCTTGGTTTCTGATAACGACAGTTCCCGACAGTGTTTAACTATCATCGGCATCCGGACATCAATCTTTTTTATGCTCCAACTCAGAAATGTGATGTAAATGGACAAGTCGAGAGATTTCACTCTACGTTCCTAGAAATCTATCGTTGTCTTAAACATGAGCTGCCTACCTTCAAACCCGTCGAACTGGTACCGATAGCGGTGGACCGCTATAACACTTCCGTCCACTCAGTAACGAATCGGAAACCAGCAGATGTTTTTTTCGACCGCTCGTCGAGATTTCCGGCGGCAGACTTTAGAAGATATCAGGGGCTTAATCGAGCATAAGCAAGCTAGAAATAACATGGCTCGGAATAAAAATAGGAACGAGCCCAAGTCGTATAGCCCGGGAGATAAAGTTTTTGTTGCAGATAAACAAAAGAAAAGACGAGGTTCAGATGCGAAAAGGTACAGGAAGACAACGAGGTAACAGTTAGAACCAGATCAGGAAAAACTTTCCACTTTCTGATCTAAGGAATTAAGACGTAATTTTCACTTATAAAGAAAAAAAACGCGAAAAGAATAATAAAATAAATAAAAATAGTTAGTGGCAAGCTAATGAAATATTCCACCCATTCATACACTAACTTTATAAACCCATCAAACAAAAAACCTCATAAGAAACACATTAACAATATTATGATTATATAAATCAACATTAAAACAAGAGAGAACGCTATAGTCGAGTTCCCCGACTATCTGATACCCGTTACTCAGCTGGTGGAAGTGCGAAGGAGAGTCTTAAACACTGACAGTTTCTGGCAATTTGTGGGCGTTAGGGTGGGCGTGGCAAAAAGTTTTTTTGCAAATCGATAGAAATTTACAAGACTAATACAAAAATGAAAAAATATCAAATTATTTTTCAAAAGTGTGGGCGTGGCAGCTTTGGGCGGTTTGTGGGCGTTAGAGTGGGCGTGGCAAAAAGTTTTTGGCAAATCGATAGAAATTTAGAAGACCAATACCAAAATTAAAAAATATTAAAACATTTTTCAAAAGTGTGGGCGTGGCAGTTTTGGGCGGTTTGTGGGCGTTAGAGTGGGCGTGGCAACATGAATCGACAAACTTGCGCTGCTTCTATGTCTTGGGAGTCTGTATGCTTAATCTCAACTTTCTAGCTTTTGTAGTTCCTGAGATCTCGACGTTCATAAGGACAGACAGACGGACGGACAGACGGACATGGCCAGATCGACTCGGCTATTGATCCTGAACAAGAATATATTTACTTTATATGGTCGGAAAACGCCTGTTACATACTTTTCAACGAATCTAGTATACCCTTTTACTCTACGAGTAACGGGTATAACAAAACAAAAAATACATAACAAATTTATTAAAAAATATAAAAAAATACAAAAAAATATAACAAATTACAAAATATAAAAATACAAATAAATACATAAAATGTACCGTACCCCCATTTACACACTATGTAGTCTAAGAACAACTTAAACGATCAAATATTTACGAATTGTTTTTTTTGAAGCTCGATTTCTGCATTCCTAGTAAGTCCCGCCCACGTATACAAGTACGAGGGGCCGGTGATACCCCTGCAGTAAGGCGAGGTATGGAGAATCAACGGCATTTTCAAACTAGCGCACATCGTCGATCTTGCAGAGATGAATAGACTGGATGAGGAAATCGGACGAGAAACGGTTGCCTTGGCGGATAAGAAAACCAAAGCTTTGGTCGACTACTACCGACACAGCCATGGAAGGAATCAACAGGCTTTCCGTTCGAGCGCTAATCTGGCTCACTGGACTGGCTGGGGTTGGCTTGGAAATGGATAGCTGGATCTCCAGATGCTGCTGACTGGAACGCCGTCTTGGCCGGGATAGCATCGAGGAACTGCGACCAACAGTTAAGGATAAACGTACGCCTTTCCGGCTTATTCCCTTTTCGTCGGTGATGTTTATCGTTACATCGTCGGTGTTGAGCATTCCCTCGTCTATCATGGTGACTGGGTCCAAGTGTCCAGGCTGGGTGTTGCAATGGGCGACCATGCCAGAGATGAGTTGTTGTGCGTAGGCTGGCGCTTTCGATCTCCTGCAGTAGGTGGTGCCCGCTGGTACATTGCAGTCTTTGACGGCGAAGGTTTCCGTCCCGCAATCCGCGACCGTGCTACCGTCTTCGAAATCTAAGATTCTATTTTAATGCTGTACCGGGAATACCATTATTTTTCTACAAGCTAACAGAGGCTTCGAAAATTTTATTAAAAAGTACAATAGGTCTCGATTTTGAAAAGTTTTTATGCTACCTCTAAAATATCTGACACGCCAACGTGGGATGTGTACTTTCAATCTTCTTTACGTCAACGTCATTCAAGATTATTGGACTTATTACGTTTAATTTGGGAAGGGTGATTGCAAGTATTAAATTTTCAAGTTCTTGGATTACAACACGGTTTTTTGCCAAAATCGTCTCTTACAAATGTTCTGTGTTTAAGTTGTCCGATTTCAAAATAGAATTCATGGATGAGGTCAGTGTGTTTAATTGCAATTGTATTATGTCGTTTATTTCTAGCTGTCCGTTTACCGAGTCCGTTAGCTGTCCCTGTCTAAACCTCACCTGGTCCCAGTCGTCAGAGTCAGGTGTCCCTGCTATTGCATTCAAAGCAGTCCCTATGAAATTAAGACTACGGGCATGTCGGAGACGTACCTTTAGTGTGTCCAGAAGAGTCTTTATTCGTTCCAAGTCCGTTTCAAGTACCCGTCTCATGTGCTTCTTCACGAAGGAGTCCATCGCGAGTTTAGTCTCGTCCGCGTAAGTCTCGTACGATGTAACGTTCGTTGTATGTCCCATGTAACCGTACTCGTCCCATAAAGTAATGTCTCCCTCCATTATTGGTATGTGGTTAGCGTGTGAGTATTCGTTTAATTTTATGGTCCGGGAGGGAGTTGTCAGTAGGACTACGTGAGTAGCATGTTTCCTAAACTATGTGCGAAAAATATAAAATATGGAGAGTAACAAACGTCACTAAAGTATAAAAAGGTGATTAAATAAAAAAATTTATAAAAATTTAAAATTGGGCACCATCCTACCGAAGGTTGTCCTTATTGACCACCCTCCCTTTAATAAGCACTGTCGTGCCCAGATCAGCCTCAATGACCTCTTCTGAGCAGAGCGCGTTAATTTGGTACCCAGGCGTCTGTTGGTTTTTAACCAGACTTTATCGCCTACTTGGTACTACTTATTGCCTTTGTGTGCATCTGAGTACCTAAGTGTTTTCTCTTGAGCCTCTTTGATCTTGTCTCTTACTGTGCCCGCAAGATCTGGTGGAATATCGTCATTTATTTCATGAGGCTTTTTATTTGTAACCGAGTGGACAGTTCTGTTATATTCTATTGTTGCGAATAGAATAAGGTCGGTCGTCTCGGTTATGTTTTGATCTATCTTGATGCACCCTGCGATTTCCGCTAGGGTGCTATTATATCTCTCAACTTGGCCATTAGATGTGCTGTGCAACGGGGGCGCTTTTGAGACCTGTATACCTATTTTCTAGGATGGTTCGTATGGTTTGTGATTTGTTCATTGTCGCACTAAACCGTTTTTTTTTTGGGAACAGATTTATTAGTTGTATTATCGGAGTTTTGAAAACTTGTCGATACAAGTTAGAAAATGCTTTTGATCAGTTGAAAATATATCTATGTGGAAAATTTCCCCAGTATAACCGGGAATTGGGGTTTCCGCTATGGTTTGTTGTACTGGGTGACGATTGGATTTTGCTTCGGAACACGTTCAGCAATTTGCGGTGATTTGTGCCGCTAGCTGGACCATTTTGGGAAAAAAGTTGTCACGAAGGACCTGTTTTACGTTTTCCTGTCCTGCTCTATGGGCTCTATTGTGTTCCGTGCTCATAATTTCCCTTTGCTCGGTACTGTTTGTTATATCAATGACCAAGCTCTTGCAATTTCTAAATGTCGTTGAGGGAAAAGCGACGATTAAATCGTGCTGAATGAAGGCGAGTATAGGTAGCTCGCAGTGGATTGCATTGACGACATCTACTTTTACTAAATCTTTTAGTGAGCGAAGCAATGTTGTGCGGTCTGTAAATCGCACAATGT
This sequence comes from Drosophila santomea, assembly GCF_016746245.2. Lineage (NCBI taxonomy): Eukaryota > Metazoa > Arthropoda > Insecta > Diptera > Drosophilidae > Drosophila > Drosophila santomea. Next base: position 226,484 of record NW_025319016.1, read on the forward strand.
GACGCATTCTTGATTTAAAAAGGATGATTGACTTTATAGACGGGAAATCCGCTTGTTCGATCACTATTTGTTTCCCTAAACAGTTTAAAGGTTTTCCTGTTGACTCTACAGTGTAGGTCAACGACTCCTCGCTGTGGATAGTAGCGAGGTCGGAGTGTGTATCATTATCTAAAGCATTTAAGTTTTGCCGCGACAAGGCGTCGGCTACGGCTTGTAGAACACTTGTGCGTATGTTCATCAACAACCGCTTTCCACCTTTTGAGCCTGGGATTCGGATTTTTATCCGACATTGAACCGGTCAGTGGTTGATGATCGGTAAAGATGGTTAATTTCTTTACGCCATATAAAAAGTTTCTAAGATTTTGAAGTGCCCATACTATTGGTAGTAGCTAACGTACGAGAAATAATGGTGATCGGACGACCTTTCTGTGAAAAAACAGCGCCTAGGCCGCTTCTGGAGGCGTCAGTGGTCAAGTCAAATGGCTGAGTGAAATCTGGGTATGCCAACATGACATCCTCAGACTCCAGGGTGTTTCTTAGTTTTTAGAATGATTTTCGCTGCTCGTTGGTCAGTTCCAGTTTGACTTTCTTTGAGTAGTTTGCTTTGTCACCTTTTAGAATATTCGTCAGAGGTCTTGCGATGCTAGCAAACCCCTTTATAAAACATCTTTAATAACTGGTCAATCCCAGAAATGACCTGAGACTGAACAATGTGGATGGAGGTTGAAATTCTTTTATAGCCTTAACCTTTTCAGGTGAAGTTTTAATTCCCCTTCGGGACACTATGAATCCCAATATTAAAGAATTTAGATTTTTCTACGGACACTCTCATGCCTGCATCGCACAAAGTTTTTAGAACCGTGTTTATATCGACTCCCCATTGTTTTGGAGAAAATGATTACGTCATCGACGTACACATAGCAAGTTTTACCGATATGTTCTCTCAGAACATCATCTATGGCCCGTTGGAAAATACTAAGGGCATTTTTTAAGCGAAAAGGAAGTCTGCAGAATTCATACTTCCCGTTGTTGACCGAAAAAGCTGTCTTTTCCCGATCGCGCTCCGCGAGCTCAATTTGATGGAAGGTTTTTTTGTAATTTTTGGAGGCTCCTGCATCCAATAGTAACCTAATTTCCCGTCCCGCTATCGTACGAATTATGTACGGGAGCAGGGACGTTCCCCTAAAAAATTACATGATTCGCAATCGGACGTGTTATCTGCCTCGATTGCAGCTGCTTCTTAAGATGACTTTACCCTATACTCCTGGTCATTTGACTGCTCTTGACTCGTATGGTTCAACCGTTGACGACTGCAAGCTGTCTGTTCGCCCCCGAATTTAGAACGTGATGTAGGATCGACGTCCATTGGTTCAGGACCTAGGTATTGCGTAAAGCCTTTTAGAGGATTATTTGATTCATTGTTCTGCTGCATTTGGCTTTTATGTCCCTGGTTTTTAAAAAATTGATTACTAGTGCCCGGTGGATTATTTTTTTGGTTTCTCTGGAAAGCTTCCTGGGAGTTGTTGTGGTTATTACCTTGTGGGGTGTTATGAAAACAGTTACCCTGGCGACGGTTTTCCGAATTTTAAGATTTTTCTTCTAAGTTTTTATTAAAGCTTGCAACGAACCATCATTGCAAGACTCTGCCCGTTGAGCCACGGCCAATGCTGAGTGCAAATCTTTGGGCGCAGCTGAGAGAACTACATGTCGTAGCGGCAGTATTTGTGTCTGTCCAGGTTACGGGGCGAGGACTGTCACCCGCTCTCCGCTCCATCTCTCTCTCTCTCTAGTTCTTCACCACAGAATCTCCAATCTACTCTTCCCGTGGCAGCTCAAATTAGAGTCTCCGCTGCGCTCGGGAGAGCTTAGCTAAGTAGAATAAGCATTAGTGTCTACTTGGTATTCGCCGAATAAACATTACGCCCGGTCGCGCCCGCGCAATTACTGAAAGTCAAGTATTCGCCACTTCGAGTGCTTTATCTTTCAGCGTATTTGGAAAATTCCAGGCCAGCCACCCCCAGCACCCAACAGTGTCATAAGACAACAAAGTCTTACTAGTAATAAGAGTTAGCTTTCTCTCAATCTCATTATAAAAAGTCATTAGGGGAAGTTTTCCTTGACGCATAGTAACCATTTATTGCTGCGTTACCTCAATTGGAGTTCGGGCATATGCGCAGTCCATTCTAGCTATTATATCATCGAAACTTAGTACTGTATTATGTGACGTAAGCCCTACTCCCGCGGGGCCTATTAGCTTGTTACGAATGATTCCTACGGCCTGGTAGGTTCTAGAGCTACCCAAATATGGTTTGTAGATTTCGAAGGCGTTAACTGCTGCGGTTCGCCATGCCACATACTCATCTTGTTTTCCGTCAAAACTTGGTATGGACTTTACTAAGTCTAGCGGTTCATTACAAGAGATAGCTGAGTTATGTGGTATTTGCTCGTATACCACTAGGGGTCCACCCTCATTTACTCTCTGCCTATTCTCAACCTCTTTAAGCTTTTCTGAAAATATTTTTTGTTGATGCTCTAGTGCGCCATTTACGGCCGCTTCCATGAGTCTAATTACATCTTTATTACTAATGGTACCTGAGGTTTTCGCCTGTTCTTGTGTTGCTGTTGCCTCTTGTTGAAGGTCCTGATGTTGATTTTGAAATTCCTGGTCGTTAACCATTTTTACTTTGTCTGTAAAGCCGTCAATTAAGTTACTTAATTCTATATCTTCGTCGGTCTCAGTACCGTCAATGTGACCCCCTTGATGGCTATTATTTCTTATGTCTTTATAGCTCTGTATTAAGTCTTCGTCACTGTCATTGTTTTCGTTACTGTTTCTATACATCGGACAATGATACTTTTAAAATTTTTTTTTTATAATTTGTATGAGAAAGAGCTTAATTTTCCTTCTTCATCATTTGTTTTTTTTAAAAAATTTGTAAATGAAAATCGCTATACCTGAACTTTTAATTGCAATCACTCTTTTTTTGTTTTATTTCGTTACTTATTATGTGTTTTTTTTTCAAAAATTGGCACACATGTCTGGTTGACGTTAAAAGAGGTAAATTGAAAATAAAGATCTCACTTACATGTTATATTGGTATACTGGTATAATAAAAATGCATCGAAGACGGTAGCTGGTTGATCCGTTTATCCTCTGGCTGTCGTTGATTTAGCTGATTACTGTTGATATGCAGCGGTTTTCACTGTTGCTTGTGCAGCGTTGTTTTGTTTTTGTATTAGATAATTTTGTTTGTTTGTTGCTGTTCACTATTATTGTGCAGCGCGCGAGTCCGAAGTGTTTTCAAAGAAAACCCGATTACGAGACCTTGATTTCTAGATCTTTTTACTACGGATTTTACGGTTTTACGACACTTAAGCGCGTTGGGCGTCAATTAAACCAAATACGTTTGTATTGAATGGTTCTTTTTATTAGAGCCAACTGCTCTGAATTCTGGTATCTTACGAACTAAATGCAAATCAAATTTATTAAGGCCGCCAAGTCTTCGGTTGGAGGCAGCGGTCCCAGCAGAGCGCATAGTCAGCGCCTCGTGCCGTCTGGAGTTCCGTGCCTTCGACGGTCACCCAGCGCGCACATGCCCGCCTCGCATTACGCTGACCCTTGCACATCGCTTTCGCTAAAGCGAAATGCGTTACTGGGCTGGCTCAGCGTCGCCGATGTTATTGTTGGTCCATCCGGTCTTGGATGGCATTTCGGCGGGTCGTCGCACCCCTCTGACTTGCTCGTGTTAACTCCTCCTTGTCTTAAGATGAAGTCGTCCCCGGATTCAATGGTCTTAGATGGTTGTTGACGTTTGGCTTTCAGACGGTAGATAAGAAAGATGATGACCAGGGTTATTGAGGCTGTGGAGGAGACAGAGCAAAAGATCCAGGTGTTGCCTGATGGCAGTCGGGATTGGAGGTGGTTGATGTGCTGCAGATTTTTAACGCTCATTCCGTGAATTGATGACAGACTAAGGCGCTCTAGGTGCCTCAGAACGTTTACTTGAGCCATGGCTGAAACTGCGGCTTTCTTCTTTGATGTTCCGATATTGTTGACGTAAAGGGTGCCGTTTATTTTAATTTTTTCGGTATATGATACCAGGTAAGTTCCTGATATCATCCGGCTTATTCCCTTTTCGTCGGTGATATTTATCGTTACATCGTTGGTGATGAGCATTCCCTCGTCGATCATGGTGACTGGGTCCAAGTGTCCAGGCTGGGTGTTGCAATGGGCGACCATGCCAGAGATGAGTTGTTGTGCGCAAGTTGGCGCTTTCGATCTCCTGCAGAAGGTGGTGCCCGCTGATACATTGCAGTCCTTGACCGCGAAGGTTTCCGTACCGCAATCCGCGACCGTGCTACCGTCCTCGAAATCTAAGATTCTATTTTCATGCTGTACTGGGAATATTCTTATTTTTCTACAAGTTAACAAAGGCTTCGGAAATTTTATTAAAAAGTACAATAGGTCTCGATTTTGAAAAGTTTTTATGCTAGCTACCTCTAAAATATCTGACACGCTAACGTTTGTGGGATGTTTACTTTCAATCTCCTTTACGTCAACGTCATTCAGGATTATTGGACTTATTACGTTTAATTTGGAAAGGGTGATTGCAAGTATTAAATTTTCAAGTTCTTGAATTACAACACGGTTTTTTGCCAAAATTGTCTCGTACAAATGTTCTGTGTCTAAGTTGTCCGATTTTAAAATAGAGTTCATGGATGAGGTCAGTGTGTTTAATTGCAATTGTATTTTGTCGTTTATTTCTATCTGTTCATTTACCGAGTCCGTTAGCTGTCCCTGTCTAAGCCTCACCTGGTCCCAGTCGTCAGAGTCAGGTGTCCCCGCTATTGCTTTCAAAGCAGTCCCTATGAAATTAAGACTACGGGCATGTCGGTGACGTACCTTTAGTGTGTCCAGAAGAGTCTCTATTCGTTCCAAGTCCGTTTCAAGTACCCGTCTCATGTGCTCCTTCACGAAGAAGTCCATTGCGTGTTTCGTCTCGTCTGCGTAAGTCTCGTACGATGTAACGTTCGTTGTATGTCCCATGTAACCGTACTCGTCCCATAAAGTAATATCTCCGTCCATTATTGGTATGTGGTTAGCGTGTGAGTATTCGTTTAGTTTTATGGTCCAAGAGGGAGTTGTCAGTAGGACTAACGGGAGTAGCAAGTTTCCTAACCTAAGTGCGAAAAATATAAAATATAGAGAGTAACAAACGTCACTAAAGTATAAAAAAGTGATAGTATAAAAAAATGTAAAAAATTTTAAATTAAATTGGGCACCCTCTTAACGAAGGTTGTCCTTATGGACAACCCTTTAATAAGCACTGTCGTGCCCAGATCAGCCTCAATGACCTCTTCTGAGCAGAGTGGCGTTAATTTGGTACCCAGGCGTCTGTTGGTTTTTAACCAGACTTTTTCGCCTACTTGGTACTGTTTATTGTCTTTGTGTTCATTTGAGTACCTAAGTGTTTTCTCTTGAGCCTCTTTGATCTTGTCTCTTATTGTGCCCGCAAAATCTGGTGGAATAGCGTGAACTATTTCATGAGGCTTTTTATTTGTAACCGAGTGTACAGTTCTGTTATATTCTATTGTTGCAAATAGAATGAGGTCGGTCGTCTCGGTTATGTTTTGATCTATCTTGATGCACCGTGCGATTTCTGCTAGGGTGCTATGAAATCTCTCAACTTGGCCATTAGACGTGCTGTGCAAGGGGGGCGCATTTGAGACCTGTATACCATACCTATTTTCTAGGATGGTTCGTATGGTTTGTGAGTTGATAGACCTTTCATTGTCGCAGTAAACTGTTTTTATTTTAGGGAACAGGTTTATTAGTTGTAGTATCGGAGTTTTGATATCTACGATTGCTCTTGAATCGATTGGTTGGACTATAGCGAATTTTGAAAATTTGTCGATACAAGTTAGAAAATGCTTTTGATCAGTTGAAAATATATCTATGTGGATAATTTCCCCAGTATAACCGGGAATTGGTGTTTCCGCTATGGTTTGTTGCACTGGGTGACGATTGTATTTTGCTTTGGAACATGTTCTACAATTTGCGGTGATTTCTGCCGCTAGCTGGCCCATTTTGGGAAAAAAGTAGTCACGAAGGACCTGTTTTACGTTTTCCTGTCCTGCTCTATGGGCCCTATTGTGTTCCGTGGTCATAATTTCCCTTTGCTCGGTACTGTTTGTTATATCGGTGACCAAGCTCTTACAATGTCTAAATGTCGTCGAGGGAAAAGCGACGATTAAATCGTGCTGAATGAAGGCGAGTATAGGTAGCTCGCAGTGGATTGCATTGACGACATCTATTTTTACTAAATCTTCTAGTGAGCGAAGCAGTGTTGTGCGGTCTGTAAATCGCACAATGTGACGCGTTTTTGATTTAAAAAGGATGATTGACTTTATAGACGGGAAATCTGCCTGTTCGATCACTATTTGGTTCCTGAAACAGTTTACAGGTTTCTCCGTTGACTCTATAGTGTAGGTCAACGACTCCTCGCTGTGGATAGTAGCGATGTCGGAGTGTGTATCGTTATCTAAAGCATTTACGTTTTGCCGCGACAAGGCGTCGGCTACGTGGTTTTCTTTACCCGGCTTGTAGAACACTTGTGCGTTGTGTTCATCAACAAACGCTTTCCACCTTTTGAGCCTGGGATTCGGATTTTTATCCGACATTGAACCGGTCAGTGGTTGATGGTCGGTGAAGATGTTTAACTTCTTTACGCCATATAAATAGCTTCTGAGATTTTGGAGTGCCCATACTATTGCTAGTAGTTCTCGTTCATTTGTTGCCATTGAAATCTCGGTTCCGCGTAACGTACGAGAGATCATGGTGATTGGACGACCTTTCTGTGAAAGAACAGCCCCTAGGCCGCTTCCAGAGGCGTCACTGGTCAAGTCAAATGGCTGAGTGAAATCTGGGTATGCCAACATGACATCCTCAGACTCCAGGATGTTTCTAAGTTTTTCAAATGATTTTCGCTGCTCGTTGGTCAGCTCTAGTTTGACTTTCTTTGAGTGGTTTGCACCAATTTTTCCATTGTCACCTTTTAGAATATTCGTCAGAGGTCTTGCGATGCTAGCAAACCCCTTTATGAAACATCTATAATAACTGGCCAGTCCCAGAAATGACCTGAGACTGAACAGTGTTGATGGAGGTTGAAATTCTTTTATAGCCTTAACCTTTTCAGGCGAAGTTTTAATTCCCCCTCGGGACACTATGAATCCCAAATATTCTACGTTCTCCTTAAAGAACATAGATTTTTCTACAGACACTCTCATGCCTGCATCGCACAAAGTTTTTAGGACCGTGTTTATATCGTTGACATGACTCTCCATTGTTTGGGAGAAAATGATTACGTCATCGACGTAGACATAGCAAGTTTTACCGATGTGATCTCTCAGAACATCATCTATGGCCCGTTGGAAAATACTAGGGGCATTTTTTAAACCAAAGGGAAGTCTGCAGAATTCATACTTCCCGTTGTTGACCGAAAAAGCTGTCTTTTCTCGATCGCGCTCCGCGAGCTCAATTTGATGGAAGCCCGACTTCAGATCAAGAGTCGTGAAGTACTGGGCTTTTCCAATGTTCGACAGTATGGTCGATATGGATGGTATAGGATACTTGTCATCAATTGTTTTCTGATTCAGTTTTCTGAAGTCAATAACGAGACGTTTCTTCCTATGACCTTCTTCGTCAAAACCCTTCTTATCAACAACCCAAATTGGGTTATTGTAAGGCGACCGGGATGGTCTTATTATTCCGTCTGCTAGAAGTTGTTTAACTTCCGAATTGACGAAATCGGCTACACCCATCGGATATGGATAAAGTTTTGAATATACAGGTTCCCCGTCAGTGCGGATCGTGGCGACCGTATTTATATTAAAGGGGAGGGACTCGTTTGGGTCCGCAAAGGCTTTTGATCTGTTTTTGATCATCTTTTTAAAATCTTCGTTGACGGCGTTTGGCACGTCCACGTCATTGATGTTAATAAAGTTTACATTTCTGCATTTTGAGTAAAAAATCTGCTCTGTACCATGATCATGCTCAATGATGTTTTTTGTTAAATCAATTTTTGCATTGACCCTTTTTAGTACATCTAGTCCAACAATTCCGTCATATCCGTTCAGGTTGTTTAACAAGAAAAAGTATGACTTAACATTGAATAGATGGATCAGACACTTTTGTTTTATTTTTGTGTGCCCATGGATTGATGTAACTTCAAATGGTGTTTCCACCGGTTTGAAGTGTTTTAATTCAGATAAAGGTTTTATGTAATTTTTGGAGGCTCCTGTATCTAACAGTAACCTGATTTCCCGCCCCGCTATCGTACGAATTATGTACGGGAGCAGGGACGTTCCCCTAAAAAATTACATGATTCGGAATCGGACGTGTTATCTGCCTCGATTTCCGCTGCTTCGTAGGATGACTTTACCCTATACTCCTGGTCATTTGACTGCTCTTGGGTCGTATGGTTCAACCATTGACGACTGCGAGCTGTCTGCTCGCCCCTAAATTTAGAACGTGATGTGGGATCAACGTCCATTGGTTCAGGACCTAGATTTTGAGAATAGCTTTTACGAGAATTATTTGATTCACTGTTCTGTTGCGTTTGGCCTTTATGTCCTTGGTTTTTAGAAAATTGAGAGCCTCTAGTTTGGTTACTAGTGCCCGGTGCATTATTGTTTTGATTTCTCTGGAAAACACCCTGGGAGTTGTTGTGGTTATTACCTTGTGGGGTGTTATGAAAACGGTTACCCTGGCGACGGTTTTCTGAATTGTAAGATTTGTCCTCTAAATTTTTATTAAAGCTTGCAACGAACCAGGCTCGTTCATTGCAAGACTCTGCCCGTTGAGCCACAGCCAATGCTGATGGCAAATCTTTGGGCGCAGCTGAGAGAACTACATGTCGGACTGATTTTTTTAACCCGGTCACAAAAGCGGTCAAAGCGTTCTGCCGTGATCTATTATTTAAGATAGCGGCAGTATTTGTGTCATAAGACAACAAAGTCTTACTAATAATAAGAGTTAGCTTTCTCTCAATCTCATTATAAAAAGTCATTAGGGGAAGTTCTCCCTGACGCATAGTAACCATTTGTTGTTGCGTTACCTCGATTGGAGTTTGTTCTGCATAAGCGCAGTCCATTCTAGCTATTATAGCATCAAAATTTAGTACTGTATTATGTGACGTAAGCATTACTCCCGCGGGGCCTATTACCTTGTTACGTATGATTCCTACGGCCTGGTAGGCTCTAGAGCTACCCAAATATGGTTTGTAGATTTCGTAGGCGTTAACTCCTGCGGTTTGCCATGCCACATACTCATCTTGATTTCCGTCAAAACTTGGTATGGACTTTACCAAGTCTATTGGTTCATTACAAGGAATAGCTGCGTTATGTGGTATTTACTCGTATACCACTAAGGGTCCACCCTCATTTATTCTCTGCCTATTCTCAACCTCTTTAAGCTTGTCTGAGAATATTTTTTGCTAATACTCTAGTGCGCCATTTGCGGGCGCTTCCATGAGTCTAATTACATTTTTATTACCATTACCTGAGGTTTTCGCCTGTTCCTGATGTTGATTTAGAAATTCTTGATCGTTAACCATTTTTACTTTGTCTGTAAGGCCGTCCATTAAGATTTTTAATTCTATATCTTCGTCGGTCTCAGTACCGTCAATGTAACCCCCTTGCTGGTTGTTATTTCTTATGTCTTTATAGCTCTGTATTAAATCTTCGCCACTGTCGTTGTTTTCATTACTGTTTCTATACATCGTACAATGATACGTTTGTGATTTTTTATTTAATAATTTGAATGAGAAAGAATTACCTTTTAGGAAAGACTTTAATTTTCCTTCTTAATTTTTGTAAACAATTTGTAAATGAAAATCACTATACTTGAACTTTTAATTGTAATTACTTTTTTTTATTTGTTTTATTTCGTTATTTATTTTGTGTATTTTTTTCAAAAAATGGCACACATGTCTGGTTGACGTTAAAAGAGGTAAATTGCAAATAAAGATCTCACTTACATGTTATATTGGTATATTGGTTTTAAAAAGGCAGCGAAGACGGTAGCTGGTTTATCCGTTTATCCTCTGGCTGTCGTTGGTTTAGCTGTTTACTGTTGATATGCAGCGGTTTTCACTGTTGCTTGTGCAGCGTAGTTTTGCTTCTGTATTAGATATTTTTGTTTGTGTGTTGCTGTTCACAGTTGTGAGCAGCGCGCGAGCTTTATGCCTTCGACGGTCACACAGCGCACACATGCCCCGCCAGCGTAATGCTTACCCTTGCACATCGCTTTCGCTAAAGCGAAATGCGTTTCTGGGCTGGCTCAGCGTTGTCGATGTTATTGTTGGCGCATCCGGTCTTGGATGGCATTTCGGCGGGTCGTTTCACCCCTCTGACTTGCTCGTGTTAACTTGTACACTCCCAATACATCTAGGCTGCCTAATTATGCTAACTTACTCCAATCCCACAATCGGCCATCCTGAATATTCATTCGCCCCTGAGTGAACTCAATTTTTTTATATATTCGGCTCGAGTCGTTGTTATTTTTGGCCCTTCATGATTCCCTTCCTTTATTACATCATAGCGACCGTAGTTTAGTTTTTTTGTAATTTTATACGGACCGAATCCATACTGGGTTCTCTTAATGGCTACCAAATCTCCTTCTTCGTATGCATTTTCAACCTTTCTTTTCCCATTATTGTGCTGCACTTTCTCTAGTTCCAAATCTTCTAGTAGGGCTTTTATATTTTTCAGCTTAAGTCTCTTATTCAATACTGTCCAAACTCTAAATGGACTAGTGGCTCGAGGTGGAGTATGGTTTATAATTTGTTGAACTCTATATAGGTGGCGATACCAATTTACTGGGTTTTTTTGACACATTTTGCCGAGCATCAGGATGACAGTTTTATGTATTCGTTCGACTTGTCCATTGCCTCTGGGCATACCTGTCGCAATGTGGAGTAGTTGAATGCCTTGCAATATTCTGTGAAGGATCCTAAAGTGATCTATCCGTACCTATTCTGCGAGGGTTCCCAAAAACTGCTGCTTGCTTCTCAATTTTTCTATAACCTCATCATCAATTTAGATGGTCTCCCGTTGCTGGCTCTTGTGTCGCCGCCTGAGCCGCCATCTTCACCTGCTCAGGCCTCCGGCGTTTCCCGACCTCGCTCTGCAGTACTCTGTCGTTCTGACCTCGTTTCTTCCGCAGACCCAGAAGAACAGCCTCGGCGGATTGTTACAGGCTCTGTTCCGCCACACCGCATACAGATTTCCGATTGTACTTGCTGTTGGCTAGGTTGCTCGTCCCTTGTTTGGCCTTCGAAGGCTTTTATCTCCTCTACTTTTTCCGCCAACTTGAGGAACTGTGTGAACGTTTCGAACCATACTCTGAGCGTGTATAGTTTTATATTGCTTCTACAGTTCCGGTAGATCTGATCGATGGTGTGGTATGGTATTCCACCAATAGCTGGCGGCTCCTTCCAGTATAAAGGGCATCGTCTGGACGAGCTGGTCCTTCTGAATTCTTACTGATGAATTCAAACGGGTTGCTTGACCCTTGGAACCGGATACCCCAGCTTCGTACTCGATCCACGATTTCTTTCCTTTTGCTCCTCTGCCTCTGTTACTACTAGTGGTGCTGCACTCTCTTTGACTGCTGCGCTGTGATCCGTTCCTTTCGCGAATGTGGCGGAGGACGGAGGACTCTTCGATTATCTCAGAGAGCATTCCTTTGAATGCCGTAGCGAAATCCTTTTCTTTATCTGAACACGACATCGATAGATTGGAGCACATCTTTTTCAATGATGGCTGCGTATTCCAATTCATTCTGTTTTACTACGTGAAAAGATGAAGTAAAGCATACGCCATCCGCCTGAAGGCATATATTTAAGCCTCCCATTGACATTAGGTCACCTTTGCCAAAGCCTCTCCGATTTTTAATTACAGGCTTTAAATCTTCAAAGCTCCTGAAAATATCCTCCCTCATTAAGCACAAGTCGAATGTCAAACCCTTTGCTACTACCATTTTATATATTGACCCTTTTTCAACATTGACTTTTAAGACATTCGCTTTCTAATTCTTGACGACAATATTATTTTTGTTGCAGTGATAGCAAACTATGTCGCCCTTACAATCTCTGGCAATGTGGCCTTCACTGTTGCACTTAAAGCATTTTCTTTGGCCATTACTCTGTCCTTGTTTCACTGCCACCTCACATTTATCTTTTCGTAAATTAAAGTTTCGTCCTTTAATTATCCTGCCATCCGGTATGCCCTCTACAATATACGAAACTAAGTTCTCCTTATCAAGACATCGATTTGCTGATCTCCATCATGCTGTACAAGTACTCAATGCTTTTCTCTGGTTGATTGTTTTTGCCTTTGCCGCAGAAGCTTATGAATCTCAGCCGAGCATAATTTTTTACCGAACTCATCTCTTAACGTGCGCTCTCGTCGAGTCGGTCGAGTTAGAACTCGACCCACCCTCGAATTCGGTTTATGCTTTTAATATAAGTCAAAAGTGGTTTAGCATAGATAAATCTTTGTAAATTGTCCCAGCCTACGGTTACTGCAACGTCGAGAATTTGCCTAGCATCCGTTAGTGCGACTCTCGCCTCTTCTCGTCACTCCGTATTGCGTCACGGATCACGTCGTCGATTGCTCTTACGTCGGGTACAGCCGTCGCTGCTGCTGCTCTTTGGTATTTCGTCGATACTTTTCGTGGGCTTCTTGAAACTAACTAAGTTTCCAAACTAACATTAAGATTACTAGTTTTTTATTTTTCGATTTGCAAAAAATTTTTTTGCCACGACCACAAACCCAAAACTGCCACGCCCAAACTTTTGAAAAATGTTCTGATATTTTATTATTTTAGTACTAGTCTTGTAAATTTCTATCGTTTTGCCAAAAAAAAACTTTTTGCCACGCATATTCTAACGGCCACTGACCGCCCAAAACTGCCCCGCCCACACTTTTGAAAAATGTGTTTTTATTTTTACCCTTTTTTTTAGTCTTGTAAATTAAAATTTCTAACGCCCACAAAACCCACTGTTAGTGTTGAAGAGTCTCCTTTGTATTTCCACTAGCTGAATAACATTTTTTTAGATTGTCGGGGAACTCGACTATAGCGATCTCTCTGGTTTTTTGTTCTGAACTGGAATGGGCGGATAAGGTCGACTATGTGGGGCCGCTGGTCGCTGTTGGCAGAGTTTTTCCAATTCCGAAAAAAGAAGATGACGTCGGGTCGTTAACGCACTTCACTTTATTTTATTTCGGTGGTCGGATTAATACTAACTTAACCCTAATACAATGGAACCGCAGGACCGCGGAGTGGTGAATTTGCCGGTTGGAAGCAGGGATAGCGAGAAAAAAGCGGAGCGAAAGCCGGTCCCACTGCCGGTCAGAAATTCGCCCAGGTCAGAAATTCGCGGCGTGAAGATTCGGACAGTCGAATTTGGCCCTTGAGCCGTCGCTCAGCGCTCGAATGGTTGTCTGGATCCTTAGGCTGTGGTCGATCTTTAGGACGACATCCAGCTGAAAGCGGTATGTTCGGGACAGGATAATCACCGAACAAACCTCGTCGTCTCCCAGCCAACCACCGATCGATGCTGCTCATCGCATGCATGGGTAGATCGTAGCGCCGGCTTCGAAGGTCCTCGAGTCCGTGTCCAGCACGACGATAGCGGTTTACAGCCTTCTGCTGCGGCCACGTTGCCACCGACGGGTCGCGAATGAGACCGGACTTATTAATAAGTACTACCCGAAGGCGCTTTTCAGCGCTCAGTTTGTGGAACCTCTTGCACTTCCGAAGAGGATGGATTCCCGGATGGACTTGAAAGCGGTAGGATGGCACGAGGACAAAAAGCCATTCTAGGAAGTTTTGTCTGTCAAGAAAATAAGCAAAACGGGGCTTAGTATGTGCAGACTATACCTCGGACCCCGGAATGGGGGATAAGCCCTAATCCTTTGTACTGGAGGACTTTTTGTTCGCCGCAGGTAGGAGAAAGACCTTGTGGACAGGGCGCTCTCATCGACTCGAATGCGGTCATCGGCTCTAGGGAAGGCAGAAACGATTCTGCCGAGCCGACATTCGGTTGATGAAAGATTGTCCTCCTGATCGGAAATTGACATTTATTGCAGATTATTTGTGGAGATTCTTAAGATACTCCTCTCTTCACCGTGCACTAATCTGCTGATGCTGAGCCTTGAGATGTTGCCATCGATTTAATATCGACTTGGCTTTACCCTTTATATCGGGCTCAGCCATGAAAAGCAATGGCCCTCCAATAAGGAAATTGCCTAGTGTGGAGCCAGTAAATCTGAGGCATCCTCGGACATCGGAGAGAGGAGTCTGGAATTGAGGCAAGCCGCGAGAAGCGTCTCCAGCTCCTCAATCGTGTATTTGCGGGCGGACGTAACTTTATAAAAAAGGTTTTTTGAAACTTTTCACTTCCGCTTTTCACAGACACCCCATATGTGGAGCAACGGGTGGGATGAACCGCTACACGAATCACTAATGGCTGCGCATCCGTCACAGACTTTTTGATGGCTTGTAGGAAGTCCCTGGAATGTAAAGTTGCTGTCATTATCCGAATGGACCCGCGTCTCGCCACGAAACGAACAAAGGCCTCTAGAAATTTCTTGGTTGTGAGAACAACGGTGGGTTTTAAATGGATCGCCTTTGAGGAAAACAAATAAACATATCCCTTCTTTATAAGACACGCTCTTCCCGTGTAATTATACCCGTTACGCGTAGAGTTAAAGGGTATACTAGATTCGTTGAAAAGTATGTAACAGGAAGAAGTGATTGGTTTCGACCATATAAAGTATATATATTATATATCAGGAACAATAGCCGAATCGATGTGGGTCTTTCCGACCGTTCGTCTGTCCGTTCGTATAAACGTCGAGATCTCAGAAACTATAAAAGCTAGAGAGTTGAGATTAAGCCTTGAGTTGACCAATATTGCCACACCCACTCTAACGCTCACAAACCGCCCAAAACTGCCACGCCCACACTTTGGAAAAATGTTTTGATATTTTTTACATTTTTGTTAATCTTGTAACTTTCTCTCGATTTGCCAAAAATCTTTTTGTCACGCCCACGTGAAAAACTAAAAAAAAACTGTCAGTGTTGAAATTTCTTCATCGCACTTCCACTAGCTGAGAAACGGCTATCTTATAGTCGGGGAACACGACTATAGCGTTCTCTCTTGTTTTTAATTTCAAAAGGGCCGGCAGGGTCAATGCCCGAGTAAGTGAAGGCCCTCGAGAAGGAGACTCTATCTGTTGGAAAATCTTCTTGTAAGCGGTCAAATCTTAACGGATTCACCGCAGCATTTACCAAATTCTTGATTTTAGGAATCCAATACTTCGATCGGAATACGATCAATTGAATACCGCCCTAGGGACTAATCTGGTGAGCAAATTGGATGAGAAGGCGAGACAGTCTACAGTCGTAGCGGAGCAATATCTGATGGCGTTCAACATATTGTAGGCCCCTGGAGGCAGTGCGGCGGCCGCATGCCCTTAAAAGGCCGTGTTCGTCCATGAATGGAAACAGATTCAGAAACGAACTGGACACTGGAAGTGGCCTTTTATCTGCCAGATGCTTTTGCCCTTGGCCGTATGCTCGGTGCTGCGCAATGGAGATCAGAGTTCTTTCTGCCTCTCGGATTTCTTCCCTAGTGGGCCGTGATTTTGACGGGATAGAGAATTTGCGGAAGCGCTCAAGGAAACGTCGCCTACGTGATCTTGGCGACTCTGTTGGCCACAAACGTGGTCCAGTTGCAAGCAGGCTTTCGTAACCAGGCTAAAACAATCGTGGAATCTGTCCAGAAGCGGATATTTGAACTGGCGGTTGGCATATGCGGAAGGATTGCTGTTACCATTTCCGTTAACAGCACGGCACCACAGAGCTCTAGTAGGGAAAGATAACGGATTTCACCGGAGCCACACGTATTTTCGCTGCTAGCAGACGAGTCAAGATCTTTTGTCCCATCATGACGCGTCATAGAATGTGGTGCTTCATGATTACCTCGGGCTGATAGTTGTGGAGGTCGGAATACTTATCTAAGAACGATTGCCACCTCTGAATCATTTCGGTGGAAAGAAACTCCGAATAATCTCCACTGAATTTTGGCAATGCCAACGCTTGCTACCTTCAAGGCAGACAACAGGGACATTATTTTTGCCTTGGTCACTATACAAAGCTCTTCCAACTCGTCGCCAAATTCATCGCTACAATCTATGTCTTCTATCTGTTCTTGTAATTGATTTGTCTTACTAATTGAAGCATTTAAGTTTTCTAGTCGACATTTCAATTCTTCCTCTAATAGCGGAATCGATCCCGTTTCTAGTCGCTCATTTAATCGGCGAATTGTTCTGACCCGACTTTGGAGCTTGCTTTTCAGCTCTTCCAGAACAGATTTATTTTTGGTTTCTAGGCTTATTTTAAATTAAATATTTAAATTAATTAAATTAAATTAATTAAATTTTATTTCCGAATTAGCTAAATTAATGGCCGAAACAAATTATCTCAAATCAGACCGACAATATAATTTAATAACCTTCGAATCAATAATTAGAAATTTATTAAACCAAAAAAATAGGTTATTTTTAATTTCATAAATTATTAATTTATTGTTCGAAATGTATATTAAATATTTTTCTGATGAGAACAACGAAAACAAATTATTTAAATTGAAATTTAAGTCACGCAGTATCAATTAATAGTGGGTGCGAAATGACGCCGAAAAGGGTATACCCGCAGAATACAGGGTAATCTAAGCGCGCCAACGAAAAAGGGCCAAACAACAACAACGCAGGTAGCGGTGCAAAAGCGAAGCGAAAACGAAAAGTTCACCGCTGCAGCTGCTAGTATATAAGGCTGTCTGTGTATTAGTGCGCAAGCTTGGATTAACTTCCCAACTATTAATGCGAGTTTCAACGAACGAGAAGGGGAAGGAGGGGCGACAGTGATTGCAATAATACAGTACAAAATAATAAATAAATGTTGCGTCCAAAGCAGTTCAATATGTATGTGTATTTATTTAATCAACCAATAAATTGAATAATGTGCATGCAATCTAGCTCTACTATATTGATACGTACATATGTGCCAAGAACTGAAAGCGAGGTGCAATATTCCAGCACAAGACAATAAACATTAAATTTGTCTCTCTAGCTATCAATTTTTTGCACAAATACCTGTGGTTTCTGAATGCTTATTTTAGCGGCTTCAGATTTTTTCTACTTCACAATCCAACAATAAACAACAAACAATAACCGACAATATGAGTTCCGCCAACAACCGCCCTAGGAACTAATCTGGTGAGCAAATTGGATGAGAAGGCGAGACAGTCTACAGTCGTAGCGGAGCATTACCTGATGGCGTTCAACATATTGTAGGCCCCTGGAGGCAGTGCGGCGGCCGCATGCCCTTAAAAGACCGTGTTCGTCCATGAATGGAAACAGATTCAGAAACGAACTGGACACTGGAAGTGGCCTTTTTTCTGCCAGATGCTTTTGCCCTGGGCCGTATGCTCGATGCTGCGCAATGGAGATCAGAGTTCTTTCTGCCTCTAGGATTTCTTCCCTAGTGGGCTAAAACTTTCGTAACCAGGTTAAAACAATCGTGGAATCTGTCCAGAAGCGGATATTTGAACTGGCTGTTGGCATATGCGGAACGATTGCTGTCACCATTTCAGTTAACAGCACGGCACCACAGAGCTCTAGCAGGGAAAGAGAACGGATTTCACCGGAGCCACACGTGTTTTCGCTGCTAGCAGACGAGTCAAGATCTTTTGTCCCATCATGACGCGTCATAGAATGTGGTGCTTCATGATTACCTCAGGCTGATGGTTGTGGAGGTCGGAATACTCATCTAAGAACGATTGCCACCTCTGAATCATTTCGGTGGAAAGATTATTGTCCCAGCCTAGGTCCTGCAACCACATCTCCTGCATGAAAATTGTCGAACGGATGACGAACGGGGCAAGCCAGCTGCAAGATCGAACAGCCTAGCGATTTGGGACAAAACTTCTCGCTTTGTATAATAACTATTACAGGAGGGACGAAATAGAACACCTCGGACTTTGCACTCCACCGAATACCAAGCGACTCGGCCGTGCTTTCGGCATAGATGTCGAGGAACTCGCAATGAAGGAGGTGCTCGGCAGTGACGTCTTTCAGTACGCCCTTGTGGTTTGATGTACACTTTCTTAACGAAAACCCGGAGGAACTTAGGGCTGCATTCAACTCTCGAATGAATCTTTGGGTTTCGTTCACGGAATTCGCCCCTGCCAGAACTTAATGATGCGGCTGGCTTTTGGAAATGGCACTTGGACGTCCTCTGCCAGCTGTTGCAGTACTGGAATGGCTATGAATGGGGCGCAGTTTTCAGGGTCAACTGCTGTTTGCAATTCGAAGTTTTGGAAATCTCCTTCCTTATATCGGAACAAAATTCTTTGAAAGGGGATATGCTTTGGATCGACCCAGATCTGACGATACATTTTTGTATTGTCCGCATGAAGGATATCATTTAAGCTGATTCCATATGCCGACGGACTTGAAGCGATGACTGTGGCCAGAGGCCGATGACTGTTCTGAGGATTCCATCTTTGTTGTGCTAGATCGAGTTACCCTTAGGAATTCAGTCCCAACTGCAGAGAAATTTTCTTGGTTTTTCGCTAGTAAATACTCGCTCGACGCATGACATGATTCGTCGTTTCGGAGTAGATATCGCGGCTCTGCCTTTTGGACCAGCGGACTTGGGTGCTGGCTTAGCGCGAGCGGGTAGCAGAGTGTGGGATTAGTTTGGGTTATTTTCCTACCGCACATGTCTTTTTTTTGTGTCCCTCTATGTGCATACTTAGCTCACCTTTGCCAATGCCTCTCCGATTTTTAATTACAGGCTTTAAATCTTCAAAGCTCCTGAAAATATCCTCCCTCATTAAGCACAAGTCGAATGTCAAACCCTTTGCTACTACCATTTTATATATTGACCCTTTTTCAACATTGACTTTTAAGACATTCGCTTTCTAATTCTTGACGACAATATTATTTTTCTTTTCCGCGCAGTTCTTCGATATGTGCTTTTTCTGGTTGCAGTGATAGCAAACTATGTCGCCCTTACAATCTCTGGCAATGTGGCCTTCACTGTTGCACTTAAAGCATTTTCTTTGGCCATTACTCTGTCCTTGTTTCACTGCCACCTCAAATTTATCTTTTCGTAAATTAAAGTTTCGTCCTTTAATTATCCTGCCATCCGGTATGCCCTCTACAATATACGAAACTAAGTTCTCCTTATCAAGACATCGATTTGCTGATCTCCATCATGCTGTACAAGTACTCAATGCTTTTCTCTGGTTGATTGTTTTTGCCTTTGCCGCAGAAGCTTATGAATCTCAGCCGAGCATAATTTTTTACCGAACTCATCTCTTAACGTGCGCTCTCGTCTAGTCGGTCGAGTTAGAACTCGACCCACCCTCGAATTCGGTTTATGCTTTTAA